>NC_053156.1:96031690-96136690 GCF_016835505.1 Polypterus senegalus | reverse complement strand
CAGGGAGTCGTCATTCCCTTCTGAAAGAAGCCGGCGTCTTTTTAAATTGAAACCGCAACACGGAGAGAGGGTCAGCGCCGACCTCAATGGGCGGGTTTCCTCCCGCTCCGCGCGGCGTTGGTGGATGGCGTGTCAGCCTGCGACGGCCGGAGTTGCCACGTCAGCCAGGACGGCTGCTTCACTCTCTCTGCCGGCTGATTACACGGCGTGGAGGCAGCTTGAGAGACGGTTCATCTCCGTCCATAGCGAGGCCCAACTTAACCCCGGAGTGGTATGTGTCTCACGCTTTTAATTCAGACCAGTCCGCCCTAGTATCACGGGTGTGGAGGATCAGGAAGGATTGCCACGGTTACTTTCTGGACTGACCTCCGTAGCTAATGACACAGCGGCGGTGCTGTACCAGCGGGTTTCCCGTGGACACAGGTTATACTGGTCTTGAATTTTAGCCATTGTCGCGGTAGCACAAAGCGGCGGGCAACAATGGAAATGTTGCTGCGGAATCGAGCAGAGCGAAGTTTTAAACCGTTAACGATCACCACGTCTGTATGCGGGACCGCCAGCGGGTTTGTCAGAACACCAAGCCCTCCTCCCCTCCACCTGCATTCCTCCTCGCCTCCAAGCGGTTTTGCGTGCCAGCGGCGCGGACACGCGATGCAAGCTCCGGGTTATACAGGGAGGGGCTAGGTCTTGGGACATACTCCGGCTGAGTTTGGCAGAAGGGCGGTTCTGCTCTCCCAGAGTGTGAGGCCGCCCTCTGTGTTTCCAGAAGCTCTATGAGCCCTGACATGTTCGTAAACTGCACGCCCCAGACCGGCTGGGGGAAGCCCTGGGGAAGTGCTTTCAGGAGCAGATAGCAGCTACCTGCTCAATGACCTGGTAGGGCTTGTTTTCCAAGGGCGTAGCCACTGCCATACTTTTGCCCATAAGGACCAGGCTTGTTTACTGGTCGGCCTCTCAGGGTCCAACCTCCACTTGTTATTTTACTCACCTGCCAGTCTGGGGCACCCCTAGGTGGTAAATGGGGCTGTGGTTTCACTGGGGGGCAGGCACTCTCCCCCAAGAGAGCATACTGAGTCCCTCTTGTCTCCCCCTCCAGGGCAGCCCAATTCGGTGAGCCCCACCCGCACACTCCCTGGCCTCTCTAGATGGCCTAGTTCTGCGTGCTGGGAGCGGAGCCCGCACCGGGTCTCGCCGAACCACGGGGCACCCTCCCCGCCTGAATACTCGGCCCGGTACGCTCCCACCTGGGTGTTTTGCAGGTCCTGTCCCCTTCTCTTCTGGGACTTCTCCATCCTGCCGACTACGCCACTGTCACAAAACGAGACAAAGACAGAAAAGGTTTGGGGCAGCCACCCATGTAATTTGGTATCCTGGCTGCAATCGTTTTTTTCAAATACCAGCACTGAAGTGCTTACAACAGAGTCCAAAACAAGACTGACACAGAAGGGAAAAGGGAAGGCTTTTAAAGGGGAGACAGGAAGTGAGGTCATAAGGATTGGGCACGTGTTCATTTTCATTGGTTTAGTCCCGGATGTGACATCAGGGGGGCCGGAGCTGGCAAGGTCTGTCTCCATTGGCTCGGTCCCAGAAGTGACGTCCAGAGAGACAGGTGGAACCTCCCGGGTTAGGTCTACAGGGAAGTGAGAAAGAGAGTTAGTGCGCTCTGCCACATCCCGGCATGGCTCAGAACTGCCTTCACTCGAGCCCTTTAGCTGCCTCCCATGCGCGCGTGTGTGACAATATATATATATATATATATATATATATATATATACACACACTCAGCAAAAAAAGAAACGTCCCTTTTTCAGGACTGTGTATTTCAACAATAATGTTTTAAAAATCCAAATAACTTTACAGATCTTCATTGTAAAGGGTTTAAACAATGTTTTCCATGCATGTTCAATTAACCATAATCAATTAATTAACATGCACCTGTGGAATGGTCGTTAAGACCTTAACAGCTTATAGAAAGTAGGCATTTAAGGTTACAGTTCTAAAAACGCAGGACACTAAAGAGACTTGTCTACCGACTGTGAAAAACACCCAAAGAAAGATGCCCAGGGTCCCTGCTCATCTGCGTGAACGTACATTAGGCATGCTGCAGGAGGCATGAGGACTAGTGATGTGGCTAGGGCAATAAATTGCCATGTCCGCATTGTGAGACGCCAGAGACAGCACTACAGGGAGACAGGAAGGACAGCTGATCATCCTCGCAGTGGATCTCAATCCCATTCAGCACGTCTGGGACCTATTGGACCGCAGGGTGAGGGCTAGGGCCATTCCCCCCAGAAATGTCCAGGAACTTGCAGGTGCCTTGATTGAAGAGTGGGGTAACATCTCACAGCAAGAATTGACAAATCTGGTCCAGTCCATGAGGAGGAGATGCACTGCAGTACTTCAGGCAGCTGGTGGCCACACCAGATACTGACTGGTACTTTTGATTTTGAGCCTCCCTTCATTCAGGGACACATTGTGAAACATTTTAGTTTATGTCTTATGGTGTTGACTCTTTTACTGTTCATACAAATATTTACACATTAAGTTTACTGAAAGTAAAAACAGTTGAAAGTCAGAGGACGTTTCTTTTTTTGCTGAGTATATATATATATATATATATACAGTGGTACCTTGGTATGCATTCTTAATCCGTTCCAGATCCTTGGACTTATACCAAACAGGACTTGTACCAAACTAATTTTTCCCATAAGAAATAATGGGAAAATGATTAATTCAATTAAAAAAAATTCTATTGTTATTGGCATATTATACATTGATGGGGTTGTATAAAATAATTTAAACACTGCTTAATACTAAAATACATAAATACAAAAGCAATTAGATGAAATAAATGAAAATGAATTAAAGCTACTACAAGTTTAATTTTGAAGAAACCATAATTCGTTCAGGTTTATATTTATCATCACGGAGTAGCGATGCAACATAGAATCGAAAGAGTTAAACAATGGGAAGTATTCGAAATTCTACAGCCAATAATGGATACAAATCCATATGTCCAAAAGTATCGCACTTTACACATGTATCTGCAAAACACGCACAAAGAAGTTTTCTTGAATTTCTATATGAATCCGAAAGATCACTGTTGCATGTTTAATAAATCAGCATGTGGCATATGGTCCATTATTGTGTAAATCAACGTCTTGTGCATTGATTGATGCTAACACAAAAGATAATTGTAGACGCGTATATTTTGCCTGTAGTGTTTTATGGATTTCACTTTCACCATACAGCAAATCTTTGAGTTCTTGTGGAAAACCTCTTCATTGGGAAGCAGCAGTACTTTTCCCTGATGGCAACACGAATTAGACGATCTACAAGTCTCTGACTTGAACTTTGCTGTTCCATTATTTCACCTAGTAATTTCCATTTGTTTGTGAGAATGCAATCTTTTTTTTTTTTTTTTTTTTTGGGAGCCTTTCAAATTCCACTGCTTTCATAATCTGTAACCTGCTCTGCACAGTAGAACAACATCTTTATGAAGTTTTACTGTCTTTTACTCTTTGTCTTTTATTTCTGACCCAATTTGGACCTACAAGGTTTTCAGTTCCACTTTTTCCGGGCTGATTATTACTTTCCTTGCCTAGGTCACCGTCTCATGGGAACATGCTTCCAATGGATGTCAGTATGATGTAACTTGACCGTGACGTGAAAGTGTCTGTGCCTCTCTGAAGTGTCTCTCTGTCTCTCTTTAGAACATCACGTCTCGTCGCAAGATTTTTTTTTTTTTTATAATTAAGAGATGTACTGTATGTATATATGTGTGTACAGGGGTGCACTGTGATATTTCAGTTTTTCTTTTTTAATAAATCTGCAACAATTTCAAAATTTTTTTTGTCTGTCAATATGGGGTGCTGTGTGTACATTAATGAGGGAAAAAAAATAAAATGATTTTAGCAAATGGCTGCAATATAACAAATAGTGAAAAATTGAAGGGGTCTGAATACTTTCCGTACCCACTGTATGTATGTACATGTCTGTATGTTTGTATATGTATGTGTATGTGTATGTATATATGTGTATGTTCATTTTTGTTTTCTCTCTTGACCGCCTTCTTTGTTTTAGTCACAATGCCTTGCCCAGCAGCTTTGAGTCAACACATTGAACAAGATGTACAGTACATTACAGGTCTTCACATTCCTTGGCAGTCAGTACTGACAACATATTCCTCCTTTCTTGCCTTTTTATTTATTTATTTTTTTTTTATATAAAGTTTACCTGCTAAAGAAATATTGGACAACCTCCACACATGAAGGAATGCCTCATCATGTATAATAACACCCTGTTTTGACACCCAAGAAATGGTGTTACTGCTTCCTTTCCTGTGGCTGGTGTTGTAACTAGGTTTACTTAAATTTACCTATAACTCAGTCTGTCTTCTGCCTTGGTTAGTAACATTTGATTTGTGACATACATGGCCTATTTTTGACAGCATCATCTTCAGCAAAACTCCTCAGTGGGAAGGGGTAGTATAAAGTTTCTATGTTGAAGAGGAACCCGAGCAGCTTGACCTGTTTACCGGAATTCATTGGTGGACAGATAGTTCACATTCCACCTACTAAAGGTTATTTGCGTTGAAGCTATGACAGAGAAAGCAGGACCATATTGAGGAGCAGAAGGTAGAAGAAGAATGTAAAGTTAAGGGCGTAGGTCATGCTCAGATTTCGTCAAATAAGACTGCAACTTAGTCAGCATCTATGAATAGTATTGGCTATTTGAACAAATCTGTAACCCTGCAATTTTCCTTTATGTTGTATCTTACAAGTTTCAATTTGTTTCATGTGACTTTAGTTATGTAATAAGAATATACTGCATCAATTATTTAACTTATTAATTTCCATTCTGAGCTTTGTATTGCAGTTGTATGCCTTTAGTGTTAATTATACATTGCTGAGAGAGAGATGGTCAAAATATGTGTAAAATCTAAAAATGTTGTATTCCGTTCTCCAAAAAAACAGACTTGGTGACAGCTGCGGCCATATTACTTGTTGGTATGTACTAGACTCTTATACTCCATATTACCATCTTTACGTATTTTTCTTTGAATGAATACAAATATATCACAATGTTGTATAAAGACATGGATAAATTCCTTCATGTAAACCACAAGAAAACCTCAGCTGCTGATGAAATATGGTATGTTATTTAGATATTATTTCAAAAGAAAATGAAGAGTTCAGAACCTCAAATTGACATTGGAAAAATATTGAAAATGGGTGCCACTAGCAAGTTTATAAAGTGACCCACAGGAGCATTAAAACCTACGTTGACCTGTCTGCTGATGCAAAATGGAGAAAATATAACCTCTTTAAATATAGCAGTTTCTACCTTGATTAAATTTTTGAAATGTTTTGTGAAAAAGAGAACTGCAGAGAAAATTAAGTGATTTGTTACTTTTAACAAGCAGGCACTATCAGTTGTAGATTCTATGACAGTGCTATTCATTTAATAAATTGTGGTATTTTTCTGAAGTCTTTCTAAAGTCTCGTTTCATACTTCTTCAAATGCTGTCGGAATATTCCTGACTTAACTGTATCTTGCTTTCAGTTTGTCCATACTGATGCCTTTTGAATCTTGCAAACAGTTGAATAATTTGCTGTTAATTGTACTGTGTTACACCCCATGCAATTTTGTGGCTAATACACTGCAACTTTATCAGTGTTTTTTTAAAAAAAAGGCCAGAAAGTGATAACGTAGAAAATTGATTATGCTTTTTTTTTTTTTGAGGGAAAATATTAAAATGTACTAGCCAACCCGCGGCGTACCATACGCCGCATAATCAGGCCGTTTTTTTAATGAATTTTAAGCACAGGCAGAAAATTAACATTTGAAAAATCGGTAATGTAATAAATCGGCAAGAAAAGCAACATTGTAACAATGCACGGAACGAACCAACACACAATCGTCCGTGACTGAAAACCGGCGGATCGTCCTCGCGCCTTCTGCTGCCAGACGGAGGGATGGGGGTTCACGGCGCGGAGAGTGGAACGGGAGGAGAGAAGGACGTCCATTCAGCTCCGTCCGTCATGCTAGTCTGCTGATTTCTCGTTCAGTATGTACTGCCCGGTCATGTGCCCACCTCCAACTTGTCACTTGAGTCGTCGTCTTTACACAGTCCAGATGTACATGTGACTGACGTGGACTTTTCATTGCTCTGTGCGGTTTTGGCCGCTTTCTATATATAATCCACCAAGACACCTGACCACGGTAGTAGCGAGGTGGGAGGGGGGTGTGTACAAAGTGCAGGAGCATCTAAGAAGACGCATGTTTGTCGCGACGCAACCAGTGGGAGCGTCAGGGCCGATCCTGGGTAGACGGCCGCCTTTGTGCGAATGTGGTTTCGCCGCCCTACGTACCTATTTTCTATTATGATATGACGGATATTACTATTACATGTACTACTTCAAACAGGATTAAGGCGGTGTTAGGGTTAGAGTCGGGATGTATAAATAAAATTTAATTTCAAACGATTAATTTTAAACCAAACCAGCCTAGATTAGAAAGCCGGTTTATTTAATCGTTCTAAGCGACAGGCAGCTCTGCACACAGTGACAGTCAATTCAGAGATCGCCGCAGCCCCGCTGTCTTTTGCCGCTTCTCTTGACTCGCAATCCCGTTGAGGAACGTCGCGTCTCACATGAAATCTATCGCCGACGCAACTATTAAACATGCAAGTTGAGCGTTGACTAAGGGACTACACACATTTAGAGAGCGTGTCGTAAACACATGGTAAGCAATGGAACCGTTCAGACAGAGCGTGCGATGAGCCGCGACCATCAAAGGCTTATCGCCCGCGAGCAAATCGCTATGTATGTGGAGTCCCTAATAGGCATCAACGCACCGACTACAATACACGCCACACGCAACTTTGTCAAACTTTGCTCACGGCAAACGCCGCCGCTGCTATAGTCGTTGGCCGCCCTCAGACTTTAAAATTCAAAGGCGGACAGCCGCCGTCAGCGTCGCCGTCGCAGCGCCGCCGGCTGCTGCGTCTCCTCAACGGCCGCCTTTGAGTTTGGCGCCCACGCGCGGGCACGCGTTTTGCCCGTCGCCAGGATCGGCCCTGGGGCGTATGAGTGAATTCCACGGTTTGCAGCCCGAATGGGGCTCAACGGCTTACCCACGCCGGTAGACACACGGTCAATGTCATGCATAATTATTTATTGAATGCTAAACACTTCTGGAAAGACACAGTTGTCTAAAAAGGGAGGGTTTGAGGATACAACAGAAAGTGAATGAAAAGATGGAACTGTAGACTTTTCATTGCTCTGTGCGGTTTCGCTGCCTTTCTATATATAATCCACCAAGACACCTGACCATGGTAGTAGCGAGGTGGGAGGGGGGTGTGAACAAAGTGCAGAAGCATCTAAGAAGACGCATGTTTGTCGCGGATGCGAATTGCTGTATGTAGCGTGTAAAACAGTTTGCCATGGAGCACGTGGTGGAGCGTCGTAATCAAAACTCAGTTTTAAAGACTGCTCACTTCATTGTGTTTTAACCTCAGTTGTAAAGGATTGTTTTAAGGATCCCATGGGATACCCCTCGCAAACCGTTTGACACGCTGCACCATAGAGTCCGGACGTATTCATGTAATCAGCGTATTGTTGAGCAGACTGTATAACAATGCCTCTGTGACTAAGAACAACGGACACCACGTCACCGAAGTTATCCCAATGTTGGCAAACAAAGCTAAGAGCCATGTCACGAAGTTTGAGAGCAACAGTTTCGTCAATGACATTTCTCCAAAAAAACCCGACTGACAGAAACAGTTACCTGAAGCAGGAATTTCCATAACATTGAAAGAATTGTTGTTTCCATGAAATACATTTGAAGCGGCAGCCATGGAGGGCAAAAGAATAGTCAACGTGGCTCACAGCTGGGTTTGGACCGGAGCACAGACCAAAGCTAGCGAGTATGTGTTTGATGAGCTGTTTGATTTGGCGGGCAGTAGTCTGAGGTGCGTTCCTGAGCACGTGGGAGGAGGGGTAGTTTCTGGGCAGGGCTTCGTTGTTCCTTTCGCATGGTTTTAAATGGTGTCAAAACCAAAATGAATAATGAAAAGTCAACGTGGCATAGACGTGCATGTGGACTCCTAGCACAGACGAAAGGGGCTAACTGGGTGGTCGGTGAGTTTTTGCGTCCGGGCACATGGGCAGGCAGTGTGAATGCCTAGAGAGCGAGGGTAGACGCGGGCCGGTGAAAAGGAGTGTTGGTGGGTAGGAAAACGTCTTCCGTGTTCCTGCAGGAGCATCTAAGAAGACGCATGTTTGTCGCGGATGCGAATTGCTGTATGTAGTGTGTAAAACAGTTTGCTATGGTGCAAGCGGTCATGCGTTGTAACCGAAAACTCGTTTTTTAAAGACTGCTTACTTCATTGTGTTTTAACCTCAGTTGTAAAGGATTGTTTTAAAGATCCCATGAGATACCCCTCACATGCTGCATATGGCGATAAACATGCCTCTATGAACAGTCAACGTAGCTCGGAGGTGCATGACATTAACCTGCCCTGCACCGCATGTGGCCTCCACGACAGATGAATATAAATGACGCCACTTTTTCTGTGTTCTTGCGTCTGACTTGGTGGGCGTGGCCCTGCGAGTTGTCGTCGTATCCAATGGAGTTGGTGGGCGTGGCTCCTTCCTTCGTGCACCATAGGTGTCTCACTTGTCGGCGTTTAGTGAATCCACGCCCCTTCCGGCGTGCTTTTCATGGTTGTCTTGCCTTAGTGAATTATATATATAGATTTGCTCCCCAGTGTGTCTTGCTTTTTTCACACGCTACACCTTTTTGTATGAGGGTCTCAAACATTGTATCTATTATTTTAGCTGTTGGCCATCTCTTCATGCATTTTTGGTTAGTGTACTCTTGTCCAGAGGACATAAAAAAAAAAGTGAAAATCACTGTCATCTTCAACTAGATGTGCAATGCCATTTTTACATTCTGCAGTACCTCATGGAAGAATAAAACACCTTTCTGCTAATACTGCGCTGAATGAAAATTGCTAGGCCATTTATTGTACAACAGTGGAGTCTGATACTATTGAAACAATTTGTGGAGTTAATTTGACAAGCCTATAAAAGTTTACAGTTCCAGTGTCTTTATAAAGTAGTGAAGTTTGACAATAGTATCAAAGTGTGGAAAGAAATATTGGTTAGATGCAGCAATATAATTTAGTGATGCTTGTTTTCTTTATTGGTCACAATTTTTATATAGGGTGAGCTCAGGTAAACTAATTAGTAGAATAGTTACTTACAAATAAGGTTAATTTTACTTATAGTGTTATTTAGATTGATTTTGTTCCAAGCTGTTGGTGCAGATTTGGCTTATTTAAGATTTAAAAGACCTGATCTGCACAGTTATCATAAGCACCTTTCCCACACTGAAAAATCTTGGGTTAAACGTCCTGGCAGGATAGTGGACTGGCTCGGTCATCTGTAGTAGTGAAACTCAAGGATTTCTTTTTAAACAGCATTCATACATGGAAGTAATATCCTTAGTGAGGACTTGGGTGTATTAAGAGGTATGTACTGTAAATATCTCATGAATACTGACCGTTTCCTTTCTACTAAAGATCAAAAGATGTGTGCTGCAGCACTTTCATTGATCCAGAAAACTACAAAAATGTGTCACATCTCCCTCCCTACCAGTTTCTCTATTGCATTAAAGCCACTGGAGTATGTTTATGTCTTTGCTAGTGAAAAAACAGCATTTGTGAAGTGGGCATTGTGTGGCTATATTTGGTGGTTAATTTGGTCAACAATTACTCCTTGGCTTGAATGGACTAGAGCTGTCCATGCTAGACCACACTGTAAAAATAAACAAAACAAAGGATTAAAAAAAGTTCTTTATAACCAAATGAACCATGTATACTGTATGATGTTTTAAATTGGGTTATATTTTAAAATTTCCTGTAAACTACATTGGATGCATTATGCATTTAAATAAAAGGTGTCATTTTGCTTGACGTCTCGCTTTGTTTAAATAAAAAAAAAACCTGCAAATCACACCACAGTTACAGGTTGAATTAAACATTTTATGATAAGAATAAATCATCCTGTAGAAGGAAAATCCTACCTTAACACTGTCCTATTTTGGAAAGAGAAACAAAGTTAGAATCTTAATGTGAGGTAGTTAAGTCATATTGCTATTTTGTGCAGCAGTGTGTTACAAAAGAATGGGAATGGTCTTCTTAGTCCCATAATGTTCCAGAATTTCTTTCTATTATGAATTTAAAGGTTTTTTTTGCTCATTCAAATAGATTGTTCGAAGAAACTGAGAGTGAGCATGTGAGAAAACTTATGCAATTGGATATTAAATTGCATATTTAGGGTATAGTAACTTGGGGGACTTGGATGATTAACAAATGATGAGGTGCCTCTGTTAACATATGAGGGACTGATTGGTACTTGCAATGCATGTACTGTGATTCTGCAAGTAAAAGGGGACCAAGTGTTCAGCTGGCAAAGAAGCAAATTGTTTCCGCCTTGCACTGCTTTTTCATAATTAAGCATGTTGCCTGGGGCCACTTTGTGCATAATAAAACCCCAGTGGGCCCCTGCTTCTGCATTTTATTTTAGTGGCATGTTTTATTCTAAAGCAGAGATCACATTGTGAAATCATAATGCATATGTAGTTGCATACCTTGATTTTATGCAGTTACCATTTTTATTACAATATGTGGCCTTTCATTTTTGTGATTATAATGCATAAAATATAAAGACCCATTTTATGTTTACTCCACATCTGTTTTGACAGGTTTCAAATTTCATTTAATGTTTATATTGGTGTAAAGTAATAAAAGAGAGATTTGTCTAATTATTTCTCATATTTGTAAGTTAGTGTGAAAATTATGGAGGGGCCTGCTATAATCATTCTTAAACATGCTGCAGTTCTAGAAACCACCCCCTGCGCCCCATTTGAATGTTGTCTCTTTTTCAAAATATTTTTAATTTTAATGATAGTATTGGAGTTTCATCTTTTTGTTTATGAATGCATAAATATATTTTGTGTTTTCCTATTCATTTGTTCAGCATTTTCAACAGAGCTCTGTTTATCTAGTTCAGGTTTGTGGAGCCAGAAATCTTCTGACAGCATGGAGTGTTAGGATGGTAATGTTAGGATGGAACCTACCTTGGCACTGGTCCATTACAGGGCTTTTATGCCAGATCAGTTCAGGCCCACTAGTTAACATAGCTTGTCAGAAGCTCAAAGAAATTTTCATATGAAATTATAATTTGGTCACTTCAAACAGACACTTAAATGACCAGAATTAGAACCTAGAGTTGTGAGTCAGCAGTGCTAATGAATATAACACCCTTTACTCATGTGGAGTATATGCCTAATTCCTAAAATCATATTTCCTGTTTTGTTTATTGGTTTACTTTTAAAGAAAATGGAGAGTGTTTGATTTGCTTTTCAACAGTGGCTAACAGATGACTATTGATGATAATAATTCAACCTTTTGGTCTAGCTTATTAAACTGTTGAACTGAACACTGTAAATTAAAATTTGAAATCTAGCAAGGCCACTCTAAGTGAAATTAATTAGACTTGAGTAATCCATGGAACCTGTGGAAATCTTTGGAGTCGATGTCAAAGGAATTACTATTGTCCCATTATCGCCTTCAATTTTTTTTTCCTCCTCTTTTCAAACCCAATAATAAAATTGATTTCAAATATAAATACACTTTTTCTCTTTTTTTCTTTTATTGCCCTCATGCTTAAGTGTAGTGGATCCAGTAGTTAAAGCAAAATGGGACTCCTGTTATTTCAAGGAGTAATGGTTGTTCATGGTTTATTAACTGTCATCCTTATTTGGTAGTATATTTAGAATGGGAATACACATTTGGATATTAGATGTCACCAGAGAAAAATGTTAGAAGTAATAATGAAAATTGCATATATTATTAATGCAAAATGTGGCTCACAATATGAAGTATGCACTGAACTGAAACATCACATTTTGATACAGACATTTGTACATGAAGGATGATCTAATAATGCTACTCTAAATTATTATTGTTTTTACTCTAAATGTGGCTGATCTGTTTAAACACATCTTTGTGTGTTGTTCCCTTGAAAAAGAGTTGTTTATACATTTGTTGCCTGATAACATCATCAATATAAAATTGATATTATTTTTTCAGGAATGCAATAACCTATGGTATGTAATTGAGCCCTATCACTGAAATCCTAATAGACTGCACATGAGGCCAGGAGAAGAAAATAAATCTGTTAGCACAGCATATCATATCAGAAGGAAATGGCAGAATGTTGTAACTGACGTAATGTATTTTATTGAGAAAAAAAATAGTAAGAACAAGATAAGTTCAATGTAAAACGTTTATACCAATATGGGTGGTGTTGTAAACACTGAAGCAATATGTAGTTTGTTAAACACTGACTGTTATTTAATGATGGAATTTTTAGATGCAGACTTTGCTCTCATATACCTTTCAACATATAATCTAAGTAAAAGTGCGATCATAATAGATAATACGAATATTTTAAATTGTTTCTGTTTACCATAGAATAATTGTTTATTTTGATCTCAATTAGTAGTACCAGATTTATTCACTTTCATACTATTTAGCTAATTTAGTTTTTTCCTCAAGTTTTGAAAGGTTTAAGTAAACAGGTGATCAGATTCCCAAGTGAAAATTTCCCATCATTTACTACTACTCTCATCAATCCCAGTTTTTCAATATTGAACATAACTTTTAGTGAGGTTGTCTATTTTTTAAGCATATCTGTAATGAGTATGATATGTGGATGTAAAACATATGATGTTGAATTAAGCTTGTTTGGTGATCAGGGCTGTGATTTCAATATTTCATAGCTACTTAATCTGTAAGATTATTTTTGCAGTACTCCCATAGCATCACAAGGAGGGAATGCAGTGCCTGTGAAATGTCAGTAACCGATCGTACAGGTCTAGTTACTAAAGATGAGTTCATATACTAGTTACTAGTTTTTAGTTATGTGCTTGTTTATGTTGTCTAAGCAATCAATCAGTAATTCAAAAGTCTTTGGTTTGTCATGTATGGAAGAGGGGGTACTATTTCCATATTTGCAGCAAAAGGGAAACAGAATGGAGTGCAGCAAGCTCACAGCTAGCTATTTTCAAATCTATCTTTGTAGACAATGTCTTGGATTAGTATTTTGAATTCAAAGCCAGAGTAGTAAGATATTTATTTATAAAGTAAATTGGTTAATAATAGTCATACCTGCATTTCAAACTTGCCAATAGGAAACTGATGTGCATGCTGTAGGAGTTGACAAACGTTTAGGTCCTACAGTACGAGCACAAAACACAAGCATCATTTTGTTTCCATTCTTCTGCTCCCTTTCATCTCGGGGACAAAGATTTCAAATATGTTCAGCGTGACAGAAGGTTCTAAACATTAGAGAAATTAGAGTTATTAACATATAGAAAGAGTCATTTCAAATCATTCATAACAGGTAGTACCTAATAATTAACTGCTTTGTGAAAGGTTATTTATTACTAATAACAATTTTATTTCCCTTTTGTTTGGGACCGTCTTGAGTGAACTTAACTTTTTCCATTATAGGGTTTTGGGGAGCAAAAAGCTGTCCTATCAGTATTGAGAGTAAGTAGCAGTATTCCCCTATACATGAACTGGGTTTTTTCCTTTGCTTTATTCATTATTTATTCTGTTTGATAAAGTTTTTTTTTTTTTCCTTCCGTCAAAGATGTTTTCATGTGGAACTACAACAGATCATGCTCAACCATGAGTATTTGAGTTGAAAACATACCCCCGCCTCCCCCCTTATCCATTGATCACTGGTCCATCTCAGTAACATCTTATTCATTAGCTAACATTGTGCTTCACATGATATTAACAATGTAAAGTTTTCCACAAGACTTGCAACAAAAGATGAAAAGCTAGTGAAAACATTATCAGCAAGAGAATATGTATTGTACTTGTGCTCATCTGAGATGCTTCAATAAGCAGAAGGTCATTTCACACCTACAGATTTACAGCCTGCCTCTAAATAATCCCAAGATACTCCAGTAGTGAATAAAAATATTATCACAGGTGGCAGGTTTGCAGTTCAAATGACTTCTGAGCGTGTTTCATATCATCCATGAGATTGTTTTTAGGAAGTAGTTTATTTAACAATACCACAACATTTTTCCAGACTCCGTAATTCTGAACAAGGTTTTGGGGCACTGTAGCTTATCCAGGCAAGCATAGGGTGCAAGGCAGGGACAGTATATAGGACAGAGTGCCAGTCCATTACAAGGTGAACACACTTAATACACACAAGGGGCTAATTTAGGGTTGCCAAGCCACCTTTCACACACATAAACACCATGAGAACAAGGAAATATCACACAGGGAGCAACCAGGATATGAACCATAGTGTTCTCACTGTGAAGCAGCGACACAACTGTGCAAATGTGCTGCATTTAACAATATTTTATAACAAATACATGTATTTGGCAAATTATGAGGATACAAATGAATGACTTCATATGTGGGTTATTTGACACAAGTAAAGTGAGATTTTTTTTTCATGGAAGTTTTTGATATTGTATGCTGTTGCTGGTACTGGTCAGCATAGTGGTTCAAAATCTTCATTCTTTCAAAGTCCCTCATTGTACCATGAGAATATGTAAAGCCCCCTACAATGGGCCATGGTATTTACCCTCTTGTACTTCTGATGCAGTCTTGACAAAGATGCATGTTTTTGAACTTACAAGTGTTGCCAGTTCTATTATAATGCCTGTGTTTTAAAGCATAGTGCAAAATTGAATAGGCTATTTCAAAAAATCCTTATGCTTTTATGAAATATACTACTGCCGGAGTTTCTTAATCTTAACATTAAACAAGTCAGCATTTTTGGGACAGATGATAACCAGTTATTACTAAAATACAAATTTTATCACTGAAAATATTTTTGATAATAATAAAACCAGCCCACTACTCAGTTGTCTTGGGTATTGTATTTTAAATTAAGAATAAATTACATTTTTCTGAAAATTAAAAAATCTAAAATAATTTTTAAAATGAAAAATGAGTCACAGGGTAAGCTATGGAAAGGGTAGCACCTTGTTGTCACCTGTTTAACTTTGAACAGTGAGCAAAGTGGTGGCTATGGCGTATGTGAAATTGAGCTACTATTTCCTTTGAGACTGTTGGGTCTTTGCCATCAAGCTAAAACACTAAAATGTTTTATGGCAGTGAGTCAGTTCATCTTATTTTCACTTTTTTTTTTATTGTTTGGTCATTATGAGCAGACCATTCTTGTTCTAACTACAAGTTTGTAGGTACAATGCACTGTGCTCCCCAAACAAAACGAGCAACCGCTAAGCCCCAGATTACTGTGTGTATGTGTGAGGAGGTACTCCAATCTCTGTCTGACATGATGCGACCACTGGCGACTCATTTTAATGCGAAATGTAAATGTACTCCTGATAAACTATATGCAGATACAATCTGTATATGAAACACACTTTAATGAGGTCTTGCAAAACACAGTTATTGTGGGTTATATGTAACAGGTTTTAAAGAAGAACCCACAGACCATACGTTTGCCACCCTTGCTGTAGCTTGACTTTTAGTGATTTTTATGTTTTTTGTTGCTATTTTATACTTATTTTCAGTCTAGTTGTGGCTCCTTTGGAAGTTTACTGAGGCTTCCAGTAAGCTTGGCCCATGGGTTGAGATCCACTGCCTTAGATGCCTGTTGTAACAGAAACTTAATGTCCATTCTGTTATAAGGCATGAGATTAAATAGTTTTTTTTAATTGTTTTTCTTGCCCATCATTACAAACTATATAGGATAAGCAACATAGCAATATTTCGTTTTTGGGTGTACTACTCCTTTGTCATGAAACAAACATTTTTGCTGTGTATAATTATTCTTATTTTTTCTAGCCTGGGTGTTTGTCTCAGTGTTATTCAATGTTTTTTACATTTAGTTTACTATTACAATGTGCATTCTATGGTATAATTAACTATTTTTGTGCTTAAAAATCTTTAAAGAAAATATATTTACATACAGTTCGTACGGTCTGGAATGGATTAATTGTATTGACATACAATCCTATGGGGGAAATTACTTCGGGTCACGATCAAATCAGGTTACGACCAGAGTTTTGGAATGAATTATGGTCGTGAACTGAGGTTCCACTGTATATAGTTATCGTCATTTGTTACACTGAAGACAGTGAATGATATCTGCATATGAAGTCTTTTACTCATGTAGCTAACTGAAAGGGAATACTGTAGACAATTTAAATACCTCTTAACATTTCCTTACCAGATTCTTCCTGTCCTTGGTCTCTTACCCTGTGATGCGAGTTTATTTCTGATCTTAACCATCTTTCTAATTAGGCATTTTCAAATGCATAAATATCCTTTCATGTAAGACGGTGGGAATATATATTCATGCTTTTTTCACAGGTAGATGAGAGAAAATATAGCACAATAAGTGGTGTTTAAAATCCCCTGTTACTTTCCTCATCATTAAAGCAACATTCATTGATGCAGACCTTCCTTACTTAGATAGTGAGTCAACTGCTTGCCTTTGTGTGTTTGGTTCATGTTGAAATATATTTTCTTATTATATTAACCTTTGTAGCTCATGTTTAGATTTTTTTACATATGTATTTGTCTATTAACATTAAATCCATGAATGGAGAGATGAGAGAGATGTCTAGACTAAACCTTTGTAGTTTGACATATGGAGAAAAGCACACATGAGCATCTGTAACTGTCCTTCGTGATATGATACAATACCTACTCTTACCATTATAGTCAAAATTTATATAATATATAGTTATAATGTTTATTTTATTCAAGATGCAAATGGCTGAAATTGAAAAGAGAAACCTTGGCAGAGAACAAATAGAGGCCTTTTAATTAAATTAACATGGAAAAAAAAATAATCTCCAAGACAAGCACTTTTAGCAGTCATCCTCAATTTACACAGTAGTTGAACACTGAACATTGTTCAGGGATTTCACACACTGAATATCTTTTGTTGTTCATAGTTTAAGAAACACTAGGAAACTGCACAACTACTGACCAAATTTTTAAAGACTGTACAAGACTGTACATCCTCACTTATGGATCACTTATGGATTCTCAAATTCAGAGAAATCTGACCTAAATTAACCTCTGGAAGGAGCAGCATATAATCCATGAGCTTGTAGCCTAATAACACAGTTTAAGAGATGGGCCTCTCTTATGTGGTCATTGGTTTCACATATTAACATTAATGGTAGAATTCAAAACTAATTTTGTAGCTTGTAAGCTTATAGGAAATATGTCTTACGGTGAAGGGAATTTCAAATTAAATACTATTTTCTGGTGAGTGCCCAAATTGAAATGGATTGCTATTGCCTAGACTTGAAATCAGCAGTAGAATAACATGATGGGTATCAAAAACATCCAATCATTCATCCATGCCTGAAACTTTCTCAAGATGTTAGAAGAAATATCATAGAAGCCAATAAACATTCAACAACACAGCCAAATCTGGAGCTAACTCTGCCCTGGAATCATCTGTGTCGTATTAACAAATAACATTTCTTTTATTTACTTATTTTTCCATGGAAATACTCAAAATCCTGGACAAACAAAATGTAAACTTACATAATTGTATATTTAAACATTTTGGTAAAGGCAAGTAAACTGCAAGAGCCCATGTCCCAACTAAACAGCTGATTATTTATAAGTGTGCAGATTGTGTTCCGATACCCGTGTTTAAATTAGCCCAAGGTATAAATAAAATATTACGCCCGTGAAGATTGGTCTTCTGTTCCACCATAACCTGTGATACTAACATTTTACCTCCAAAAATCACAACTACCTCTCATAACAAATGGTCTCTGAATGCATAGGCGTGTCCCCCTTCAATCTACGTAATATAAAATAGGTTAGCTGGGATGCTTAGCTGTGCTTAATGGCATTAGGTTGGCTGCTGGTTTCTCTTCCTTTATATTTGTGTGTCCCAGGAATTGAGACTTTGAAAAATAAAAAATATCTGCAATCAAAGGAGAAGTTTTACAGTAACTGCTATATAAAAGTACCCACATTTACTTCTCAAAGTTGCTGAAAAGTTCTAGTTAGAGTCAGACAAACTTTACTTTGTTTCCCTTCAGTATTTTAAATGATTATATGAAAAAGGAGTCTAGATATTTGAAGAAATAAATACACAGACTACACTCTTTACACTTTTAAACACGTTTTAGCTGTCACACCCACTCAATAGGGTGTCACATCTAAACGTTACATCAAAAAAACTACATTATTTCATTAACAACTTAAGGGAATGAGTTTAACAATACAGTGAAAAGACATGGTGTGCAGATGGGATATCATCTAAACAGTGGTTTAGCAATAACTTTGGAGTCAGCTGTTCTTCGATTCTGCATTATCCCTATTAAACCTGAGTAATTTATTCTTTACTTCATTTGATTTTACTTCAAAAGTCATTCACAGAAAACTCCACTGATGCCAGAATATACAAGATACAGGACATCCAAAAGCCAGCTTTGGCTTAGGTTTGGTTAATGGTAATATTATTCTTAATAGCATTTGTTTTACAAATCAGAGGAGAGTATTCAGTCCTTCTAGTAGGTTTATAAAACTGGTAAATTATATATTTCTGTATATCTTTAATTTAACAGTACTTTCACATAAAAAAAGTAAAATGATGGGATGAGAGATGGTTTGTTTGGTCGACAGTTGGCTTGCAGTGGTGATGATGCATCTATCCATTATCCAACCCACTAATGCAGTACTGCATTAACATGAATTGAAGTCCTGTCTGGACAATACTTGTATTTGAGGCAGAAGAACTTTACAGGTGATTGTGGTAATAAAAAAAACACATACACACAGGTTTTCATTCCAAAAAAGAAATCGAGGCATCATGTTCATTCTCTGATTACATCAAGCATGGCTGCAGATGTCTTTCCAAGCATCTGTCATTTTTCTAACTGGTTTATACAGCTCAGTGTCACCGTGGAATGTCGCACACATCCACTGTTAGGCTTATAGGACTGTGGGATGTGTGTGGAACTTACACACTGGCAGTGATAACAGTTGGGGCAAATTAAAATCAAGGCAAATTTCAGATGAACTGGCTAATTGGTTTGTCTATTTTAAAGGTGAAATGAGCTGCTTCATTTGGACTTCAAAAACCAAGCATAATGCAAACTTAGCCTTTAATACTGTATATAATACAGAAAAAAAATGTATTTAGTCGTTCAAGCACAAAGCACTGCGATTATGCCAAGACTTCCCAAATTACATACTTCATTGCTAAATACAAATATGGAAAGGCTGAATTTGCAGCATTTGTTTGGTGTTTGAAGTCCAAGATTTATTTCTGTAATCCTGAACTGAATTAGGCAAGTTTTGAATATGAATGAATGGAAATATAACAAACTATTTTGCCTCTGGATTTGTACCTATTCTGTAGAAAATTCAGGTGGCATGGATGAGTTGGGACCTGCAGAGAACCTTTAGCTTTATAGCTGTGGGTGTCCTGTTCTGAGTATTTATTTATGTATGTATTTACTAGTCGGCTCTGCCCCCATGCTTGCTTCGATCACCAACCCCCAGGTGGGCACTAAGCACTAGCCACTTTGCGTCTCTGCAGCTCGTGTATGGGGAAGCGGATGCAAAATTTAAACAGATTATTTTCATGGGAATTGTTACATATGCATAATAGAACTATTTTACATTACAACGAGTAATTAACCATAGTAAAAAATAGTAAAACATAATAAATTGAAAGAAAATTGGTATTCTTTGCGTTATACATTTTCGTTCTGTTGGGCTTTGAATTTTAACACACAAATAATTTTTAAACTTACACTTTTGCTGTAAAACTTAAGTAAAAACAATATTTGGAATTAACTTTTTGTCAATATCGCATTGAATTTTGATTCTGTGTTTAGACTTGCATTGTGACAACGCAGCATATAACTGCCCATGAGTGAATATTGTTTCTTTCTCTCTAATAAATAAACCGACTTTTTTAAATGTTTGTCCCTGTGATTTGTTAATTGTCATAGCAAAAGCTATTTTAACGGGAAACTTATAATGTTTTAATATGAATGGCATATCAAGATCTCCTTTGGTGACTAATGTTATCCGCAGATGTACAGTACTACATTACCTTTCTTGTCGCCTGTTACAATTTTGCATGTCAGAATTGTTCACCCACTTTTGAATGCAACTTATCTTGTCCTATTGTATAGCCCATCACTCATACGTAAATGACTCGATAACATCCATTTTTAACAGTAATTCGGGCGATGGAAGACCGGACAGTGTTAACGGTTGTAGATTTTCATCTTGATATTAGAAGTTGATGTTTTCATCTTCTCACACCATCACCACCAACTGTTTCAGCATAGAATATTGATACGCATTTAACCAATCTGCCGTGTAACCGACTGACAATTTTCGCATTAATTCGTTTGACTTCGTTTCTCAACTCTTCAGTGGAGAGATTTGGTGGACCTTCGTAGCCACTGCTTACTATTATTTTCCTGTCTGTGGAACTTAATGTGCATTTTTTAAGTGTGTATGTTGAGTAATTTGAAATAAGGTTACTAATGTTACATTTCATTTCCTCCAATTGTTTATATGCTGTGCTGTGGTAGCTTAGTGTTAATAACAGAATGTGTCTTAAGACTCAACTGTCTACATTTTAATAATTAGCTGTGCCAGGTTTTAATCAATGCCAGTGCTCCACTCATTCTGGAAACTGTAAACTTTTTTTTTTCCTTCAAAAAAATCTTCATTTTCTTAGTCATGTATAACACCATGCAAGTGTGGGTAAAGGATGGGGTGCGGTGGTTTCAAATGGAGTTTGAAAAGCTAAGAATGCTACAAGTCCCATTGAGTAAAATGCAGCTACTCTCTGGGTAAGTGGAAACAAATCTCACCATACCAATCATAGGGGTTCATATTACCAGGTGTTCACCCTGAACACAACACTGGTCGGAAGAGATTCATGGATGCTTCTGTTTCATGTTACTGTGGATCATCACATGAGAGACTACTCTCCTAACAGCAAAGACTGCTTAAATAATAGAAACTAATAGTTTGATCAAGATAACATTGTTCTGCCTTTCACTATAAAGGCAAACAAATGATAATTTGTTAGGGTACATGGGAATTATATGTCATAAAAAGTGCTGAAACAGGACATGTATAACTTGATTTTACGGTTTCTGAATACCTAATAAAAGTAAGGGCTCAGGCACCATTTCATTCTTCAAGTATTTCCGAGACAAAACCCATTTCAGCTATAACTGAAGATGTTTCATACTCTAAGAAGCAGTTCAATAGAGAGAGACCACAAATTTTTCAATCCCTAAAAAAATAATTGGATTAAAAATAATTGTATGTGCCTGAAACTGGACAAAGATAATATTTAAAATTATTCCACTAATTAATTTTCTATTCATCCCACCTACTATTATGCTATCAGGTACAAATTAGGAACTGACAATGGACAAGGTAAACACCCACACTTATCCATAATGCGGCCATTTTATAGTCTATAAGTAACCTTGTGTGCACATTTGTGGGATTTGAGTTGAAAACTGGAATACCTAGAAAAAAATCCTTGCAAAACCCCTGAATGTCATACAAATGCACAAGTTGCTGGGAGGCAAAATGTGCTGAGATTGGTTGCCATTTTTGTATTCCTCCTAAAGTTAGTTTTAGGGATTTGTGTTGTTTTTGCTATCACATCCTAATTAAAGAAAAAATTACATAAGGGGAGCAAAGGCCACTTTTAATCCATAAATGTTACTTTCTCACCTTTGCTTTTATCTAATAAAGATTTCTCTTTATTGCAGTAATTAGTTTTGATTTGACACCGTCACAAAAGTCATTTTTGAGATGTTCAAGTTATATTTAAAGCATGGCTGGAAAATCACTGTTTGAGGAATGGTAGACTGTTTTGCATTTGCATTTTCTATGATCAGGCATTTGACCTTGCTGACCAGACCATCTGGGCATTTTCTATTAAATAGAGATACACTAATAACGTAGTAACTAGTATATCATGTTCACTAAAGTCTAGTATAGAGGGGCTCATATTTTAATGTATCTTTTATATTTCATTTGACTTGTAAATTGCTCAGTTTGTGCAAAAGAAATATTTTTTCTGAAGAAATAACAAATTGTGAAAGGCAGCCCTATGATTAGCTAGTAGCCTGGCTGGTGTTGCAAAGATGATATCATTTCTTTTTAAAGCTGGTTGCTAGGACTGTATGTTTTCCTACATGCTACGCTGTTAACCTGCTTTCCAAATAAGGAGGGACTTCTAGGATTATGTTGGAATAATACAAGGCTGTTTCTAACTGTCTCCTAGTTTAACCCACTGTTTGTACGAAATGGATACATTTGCATTATAACTGTTAATAACTTTCTTAGCATGTCAAACTTATGATACAGTAGGTGTTTTTTTTTTTTTTTTTTGGTCTGGCTGACCATTCATTTGGGGATAATTCTGTAATAGAGTTGATGCTTGTGCTCTGTTCTGAAATGACAAGAGTCTGCCTTCCAATATATCACTTTCCATCTAGCTTCAGGCTCAGTGGCGCACACTCCTAATATTCTGCTTATGGTGAAATTTTAGACAGGGGATCTTAAAATACATGAAGAGTATAGTAAGGAAAATATTCAAAGTACTTAACAGTTTCTTGAATGGCCTAATTAAATTCAGCAGTTTAAGTCATATACTTTCACAATCATCAAGTTCAAAATCGGCCATTTGTTATTGCAGTACATTTGGTAACAATTGTGTTTCATAAGAGAAAACTCATTAAATCTTCCCGTTTTTTGCTGCTGACATCGCAGTGGCAAAGCACATTTAATGTAATTTAAATGAACAGTATGTCTTGTTACACTGGTATGTTGCAAGTATTCAGCAAAAGAGTATATTCTTGGTGGAACTTACTTCTTCATGACACTTTGACACACTGCTTAATGTTTGATTAAACAAACTAGTTGAGTCTGAGTGTGTGGGCAGTTGGGTGTTATATTTCCTTTATGACGCTGATTTATAATGACAAAAGTGCTTGAGTGTTCACTAAGATAATTTTCACTGATCTTTACCGTGCATATGCATAGATAATTGATTTTCTGCAAACATTAGTATTATTGTGACTCATTATTCAAGTACGTACTTGTTCTGGCCTTCATGCAGGCCTTTACTTTCACCCCAGTTTTCAAATGTAAATCCTGATTCAATACTAATAGACTAAGTGATTTCAAAAAACATGTTTTAAATGTTCTTATGTTATTTTCAGTCAGTTTGCACACATCTCTTTGTGACAACTTCTCCTTAGAAGATATGGACCTTCATAAGTGTACTGAGAAGGGAGTTTCTTTACTAGACTACCATGCCGCTCTGGAAAAGCTCAAGGAAATCATGGATTATCTGAATAAGAGGAGGTTGCCAGGCCTCTATGGAATCTTTTGAGGTTCTATCCACTTTTTGGAAGTATTTTTCAAATAAACGGATTCATCTTCATAAACCGAATACCACATAGGCTGGATTGTATGCTTGTTATACACAGGAGCAAGGTGATTGGAACATTTGTCCTAAAGTATTTTCTACAGTTGTGCCATGTTTTCAGTGAGCAAGGGTTGGTGGTAAATAGACGATTGTCAAGTACGGTTGTTTGTTTTACCCTCACTAGTTTTGGAATCTAGTTACTCCAAACACACTATGCAGAGCTGTATTTTTCAGATCTGTCTTTGCATTTAACTTCCATGATCAGTCAGTTCATAGTTTTCAATGGTTAGTCTTATCTTTATTACAAAAGCTGACAGCTAGACCTCCACTTAAACTTGTGACGGCAAGATTTTCAAAGTGATGTTACCGGTGCATTGAAAATATCACTTTGCGTATGATTCTGTCACATTCGTTGCAAAACCTGAGATCCCTGACTGTTGTTTAATGGTAAGATCTTCTCATTAAAGCAAGTGGAAAATGATTCATAATTATGACTTTTTTTGGTTTTATTACAATGCTTTAAAATCGGTGCTTTAAATAGCCAACATGTTGTGTGCAAAAGTTAGTCTCCCGTCTTATGTGGTTACCTGTTTGACACATACAGTGATCCCTCGCTATATCGCGCTTCGACTTTCGCGGCTTCACTCTATTGTGGAATTTAAATGTAAGCATATCTAAATATATATTACAGATTTTTTGCTGGTTCGCGGATTTCTGCAGACAGTGGGTCTTTTAATTTATGCTACATGCTTCCTCAGTTGCTTTGCCCAGTTGATTTCATACAAGGGACGCTATTGGCGGATGGCTGAGAAGCTACCCAATCAGAGCATGTATTACATATTAAAACTCCTCAATGACGTACGATATGCTTCCCGTGCGGCGCTTCGCATACTTGAAAGCCCAAACAGCACATATTGATTTTTGATTGTTTGCTTGTCTCTGCCTCTCTCTCTCTCTCTTTCTCTCTGACATTCTCTGCTCCTGACGTAGGGGGTGTGAGCAGAGGGGCTGTTTACACAGAGGCTGTTTGCCTAGAGGATATGGACGCTCCTCCAAAAAAATGCAGAAAGAATACCTTCACATTGCTGCCTTCCTTGTAGCTGCTTTGTCCGGCGGTGCCTCACAAACTTAAAAGCCCTATTGATTTTTGATTGTTTGCTTTTCTCTCTCTCTCTCTGACATTCTCTGCTCCTGACGCACACTTTTAAGAGGAAGATATGTTTGCATTCTTTTAATTGTGAGACGGAATTGTCATCTCTTTCTTGTCATGGAGCACAGTTTAAATATTTGACTAAAGGGTGTTATTTCATGTCTAGAGGGCTCTAATGATGTTAGAAAATGTATTTAGAAAGTCGTACACAGGTTTTCTATGCTCTAACTGTGAAAATATTTGATTTATAAATTAAGAATCCTTCTTCGCGGAAATTAATTTATCGCGGCAAAGTCTGGAACGGATTAACCACGATAAACGAGGGTTGACTGTAATGCCTAAAACAATGAGGTGTAATTAAACATATTTAGGCTACATGTATTAAAATGTCTTGCATGTCTGTAAAGTAGAAAATAAGTAGACTGATTGTTCAAACCCTGACTTGTTACTGTGACAGTCTCATAAGTCACACATTAAGCACTTTTCTTTGTGAGTCCACAGGTACCAACAGGCTTGTTATTTGGAATGCCATTATATAAACATTATCCTGCCACTGCCCACTGGTCATCTTCAAAATAATAAAACAAGCCCAAGTTTGACCTGCTTGCCTCTTTCTTGCTTTTTTTACTTCACTTGCTATTCTCACTCTATCACCGTCTTACTAACTGACCCATATTCCTTGTGATCCCTATGAGTACGAGCCAAAAAAAACAGCCAAAAAAAGGGAATAAACCCTTATGAACCACATGTTCTGTCATTGTACTCTGCTACAGTATATTATAGGTGCATCTCAATAAACTAGAATATCATCAAAAAGGTTATTTCAGTAATTCAAAAAGTGAAACTCCTATAGAGTCATTACACACAGAGTGATATATTTTATGCATTTGTTTCTTTTCATTTTGCTGATTATGACTTACAGGTAATGAAAACTCAAAATTCAGTATCTCAGAAAATTGGGATATTGGAATTGGTCCCCTCGGGGTTGGCAAACGAAGCAAAAAGTGGGCAAATCCCCCTAGTATGTATGTATGTATATTTACAGTGCAGTGGGTACAGAAAGTATTCAGACCCCCTTCAATTTTTCACTCTTTGTTATATTGCAGCCATTTGCAAAATCATTAAATTCATTTTTTCCCCTCATTAATGTACACACAGCACCCCATATTGACAGACAAAAAAAAGAATTTTTGAAATTGTTGCAGATTTATTAAAAAAGAAAAACTGAAATATCACATGGTCCTAAGTATTCAGACCCTTTGCTCAGTATTTAGTAGAAGCACCCTTTTGAGCTAATACAGCCATGAGTCTTCTTGGGAAAGATGCAACAAGTTTTTCCACACCTGGATTTGGGGATCCTCTGCCATTCCTCCTTGCAGATCCTCTCCAGTTCTGTCAGGTTGAATGGTAAACCCAATTGAGCATCTCTGGAGAGACCTAAAAATGGCTGTCCACCAACGTTTAAGTCAGGGCTCTGGCTGGGCCATTCAAGAACAGTCACAAGAGTTGTTGTGAAGCCACTCCTTCGTTATTTTAGCTGTGTGCTTAGGGTCATTGTCTTGTTGGAAGGTAAACCTTCGGCCCAGTCTGAGGTCCTTAGCACTCTGGAGAATGTTTTTGTCCAGGATATCCCTGTACTTGGCCGCATTCATCTTTCCCTCAATTGCAACCAGTCGTCCTGTCCCTGCAGCTGAAAAACACCCCCACAGCATGATGCTGCCACCGCCATGCTTCACTGTGGGGACTGTATTGGACAAGTGATGAGCAGTGCCTGGTTGTCTCCACACATACCGCTTAGAATTAAGGCCAAAAAGTTCTATCTTGGTCTCATCAGACCAGAGAATCTTACAGAGAGTCTTAGCAAACTCCATGCGGGCTGTCATGTGTCTTGCACTGAGGAGAGGCTTCCGACAGGCCACTCTGCCATAAAGCCCTGACTGGTGGAGGGCTGCAGTGATGGTTGCCTTTCTACAACTTTCTCCCATCTCCTGACTGCATCTCTGGAGCTCAGCCAAAGTGATCTTTGGGTTCTTCTCTCACCAAGGCTCTTCTCCTCCGGTAGCTCAGCTTGGCCGGACGGCCAGCTCTAGGAAGGGTTCTGGTCGTCCCAAACGTCTTCCATTTAAGGATTTTGGAGGCCCCTGTGCTCTTGGGAACCTTAAGTGCAGCAGAAATTCTTTTGTAACCTTGGCCAGATCTGTGCCTTGCCACAATTCTGTCTCTGAGCTCTTCAGGCAGTTCCTTTGACCTCATGATTCTCATTTGCTCTGACATGCATTGTGAGCTGTAAGGTCTTATATAGACAGGTGTGTGGCTTTCCTAAACAAGTCCAATCAGTATAATCAAACACAGCTGGACTCAAATGAAGGTGGTCTCAAGGATGATCAGAAGAAATGGAAAGCACCTGAGTTAAATTATCAGTGTCACAGCAAAGGGTCTGAATACTTAGGACCATGTGATATTTCAGTTTTTCTTTTATAATAAATCTGCAACAATTTCAAAAATTCTTTTTTTTTGTCTGTTAATATTGGGTGCTGTGTGTACATTAATGAGGAAGAAAAATGTATTTAAATGATTTTAGCAAATGGCTGCAATATAACAGAGTGAAAAATTAAAGGGGGTCTGAATACTTTCCGTACTCACTGTATATGTATATTATTGTTGTATTATTATTATATATGTATTCCCATTTTACTCTTATTAAATGCTTCATTTGAAAAGATTTTGTATATAAATAATGTATTTGCATCCTATGAACAATTACACTCTATATTTAGTTTCCCATCAACCCAATTTTTCCCACTATCTCTAAATTAGAAACTTTGCTAAACAAAATCTGTCCAATTTTCCTCACCTCCCAACTATTTCTATTCCAAAATAAAAATTGATCAGTCTTGAAGACGCAGACATCACTTCTGTAATATATAAAACCATTTAAAAATCCCTTCCTTTTAAAGACCTCAAAGTACAGTGGGAAAAGGATCTCTTACTCAACATCTTAGAAAAGGAGTGTAAGGCAGCCATGCACAGAATTCACTTGAGTTCCATATGTGCAAAGCATTCAATTATTCAACTTTACATTTTTTATGGAGCACATCTGTCTCATTTAAAATTGTCCAAAAGGTTTCCAGGGCAAGATCCAACCTGTGAACGTTGCAATTGAGCTCCAGCTTCACTAGGCCACATGTTTTGGGCGTGTACCAAATTGACATCATTCTGGACAAAAATATTTAAATACCTATCAGAGACCGCCTTGGTGTCCTAATCCCTCTTAATCCATTAATAGTTGTGTTTGGTATACTTCTAGATGGATTTGAAGTGGAGAAGGACAAACAAATTGTAATATCCATTTTTCACTACTAGCTTGTAGACTTCTCTTGATCAACTGGGAGATTCTTAACCCACCTCTGTTTAGTTAGTGGGTATCTGATGTCATATACTATTTGAAACTGGAAAAAATCGAATTGTCTCTCAGAGGATCTGTTTAAAACTTTAAGACCTTGCAGGATCTAATTAATAATATTATTTTAGAATAAGCACTTATATTGGGCGGGAGACTCCTTTCCCTATATACTACTCTCAAAAGTATTACTTTGGCTGTTGACCTTTCTCTCTTTCTCATGGGTGGGGATGAATTAAATTTATTTTTTTTAAGTTTGTCTTGATTGTATAGAATGCTAAGTGCTTTAAATAAATTCAATAAAAAAAGAAAAGCACTTGTAAAGCATTCAGGTTTTCTTGAATATTTTGTTATGTGAAATTCAGAACATTTCTACCAACTATTTCTCTTATATTTTGAGTTTCAGTTTCTTTTAAACATATGGGGAATATATCATATACTCTTTTGTTTCTTTTATTTCACTAGTTATTCTGTTTTGGCATGGTTTTAAGTGAACTCGGTACAAAAAATACGATTGGAATATGCTGCTTCAGCAGTGGTTTGTCTTTGCCGGCTTTTCAAGCTATATTCTATGGTAAATTGTTATATGCATCATGTCAACTCCAGAGAACTCTGTACCATGTAATTCTTAAATAATGGAGTGAGTGATGAACGATAGAGACATAATACCAAACTCCAGTGTGAAGTTATATTATAATCTATTGCACATTGTAATTTTGTGCAGCTTTTTCAGACCATATAAGGAAACTAGTCTAGAAATTGAGAGCCAGCTAAGCTGTGCTTTTTATATTACTCATTAAAACCAGATGGAGCTTACCACACAGTGAACAAAATACTGTATACCTTAGGACTGTAGCTGTTTAAAAGAGCTGGCTTTAACACTCCTTCTGTCTCTTTAAATGTGATCTCAGTGTAGAGTATTTGCAGTTTGTCAGGAGTGCAATTTTGAGAACTTTGGCATAGCAGTATGAATTTTTATGACTAAGTGGTGGTTGTTTTAAATTTGGTAATGAGGCTAACTCCTCCCTTGTGTCCTAAAAGAAGGGTCCTTAGGTTCTAGCAATGGTTGTAATAAAATATAAATGAGCATTATAGAACGATTACTTGACTGTGTGAGAAATGTTTGCACCTTCATAGATATTGCGGATGAATACTGGAAATACAAGGGAAATGTCATCCGCTCTCTCATTGCATTAAACAAGCGTGATACTACAAGTGCAAAAGTTTCTGAACACATTTTGTGTGATGCTTTGTAGTCTAACAGCCTGAGAGCTGCAAGTTGAACTGAATTTTACAAGATAAAATCCCACATGTGATATTCTGTGGGGTTCTCAAGTGATTTCTTTGAACTAGGTGATGGTAAACTCAATCCATTTCACTTCTTTTATAGTGTTCAACAATCTTTACACAGCAGGACTGTCAAATATACATTCTACAGTAATTTAATAACTTTGTTTTATGATTTATTTTGTTTTTTCTCCAATTGTTGAGATTATGCCTTTTTACTTTCTTATGAACCAGTGTATAATGAATATATACATGCTAAGAAACCGTTTGTAACCACATGGAGTGTGTTTTGGAGGTTTGGCTATTTGGGTTGTGTGCGTTCTCTTCATAGTGACTCTGTTGCTGACAAGACTGAGCAATAAATTGATACTTGACATGGGATGGACTTGTCAAAGTTATACGTTAACCTGAGTGAATCTTGTAAGTCCACCCTTGCTGAATAAATTGTTTCTGGCTTATTAAAAGATGTTTACTCACTTTAGACCAGAAAGTAAATACTAGTACAAGCAAGAATTATTATTATAATTCTTCAGGTTTAATTTTATGATAATAAATACACACTTGACCACCAGGAGAACATTCCAAGTCCACACAGGAAACGGCAAAGTTTGAATTCTTGCCCAGAAATCTGGAGCTGTCAGGCCACAGGACTACCAGTATGTCACCCATTAAACTATAATATAAAGTATTAAATATCCATTTAAAAAATGTGTAAATAAAGAGTTGTTATTTAAAAAAAAATTCATTGTATTAACCAATTAATTAGTGGACCACTAAGATTTTTGCAAGGAGGGACTGCCAATTATAAGAATATGGTCAAAGTATCTGCAATTTTAAAACTTGGAAATAAACTTAACTTTAGAGACGTATGGTATATACTTTAGATTTTACCTTCTCTCCAAATATTCTTCTGGTGTTCTGCTTCTGGTCCAATGCTGTATTGTGAACTGAAGTAGTATTGTGCGTGTTGCATGTTGTGTGCTCAGTGCATGAGTGTGCCTTATTTTTGCTGACAATACCTTATTTGGTTAGTTTGGAACATTAATGAAATTCATACATGACAGTTTAATTTAAATTAATGATTTGAAGTGTTGATTGTATGTCTTGAAATTCTAAAGCATTCTTTCCATTAATAAGAATTGTTTTTCAGTGTAAGTCATTAATTGGTGTCTCTCTCATTCCACAGATCACTCCAGTTCCAGCAGCACTTACCTGTTTAAACCAGTCAGTATGCAGGGATCCATACCAACTGCCCTTGTAATGCCATCTACCACCAACATGAGACCTAGCATGCGAATAGCAGGCACTGATAGAAACTCCTGCTATACATTACCAAATCATGGAAGAAGCACTGGTACTCAGGATGGTCCTCTGGACATGAAGGATCCTCGTCCTATAAAGAGATGGTCCTCACTCACTAAGCTCAGTGTGCCTGGAAACTGTTCTGTGGATGGTAGGGCTTACATGAAAGACGACTTAAGAACATGTAAAGAGGGCTTGACTGACAGTGCAAAATCCTATAGATGTAAGCTTGCTGAAGTGGACAACTTGCACTTTGTCATGGGCCACTTAACAACGGAGGAGCGTCAACTGAACCAAATACGATCCTTGGGCCCAGACCCAAGGTGTAAACTCAGTATGCACAACAAAGTGAACTCTAGTCCCACCCCCTCACTGACCAGTAAATCAAATGCCTTAGACTTGTCATTTTGTGCCTTACCTGAAAGTAAGCCTGTGGCAACTGGATCTGAGATGTACAAGACATATAATCCTTTGGGTCAGCAAACGATAGAGTGTTCACCCATTCAACCTTCTGTGCGGACTCAGATGTGGCTTAGCGAGCAAATGCATTCAAATCACAGTAAACTGCAGGACAGTAGTTGTCGGTTAACTTCCTTCAATCAGCTGGAGCACTTCAAGAATGCAGAGATGCCACAGGTTAGTGTTAAAAATTCAAAGCTGACATCTAGTGGTTACATTTAATTGTAGCACATAGTAGTTGTAGTTATGCTGACTTCTAGTTGAGCATAATGAAATGCTTCCGTTTCCAACTGTGATAGCTTGGTTTTTTTTAGGTTTCTTATTTATGGTTTTGAAATGTGCTCTGGTAATTTACTAGGGCTTCTTTTTTAGCACTTAATGTATAGCAGCAACTATTTTGGTTCATTGTGACATTTATATTGAGTAGAGTACTCTGTGAGATCTGAATAATGTGCAGATGTAAAAAAAGATGTAGCCCTGAGAGAGAAAGAAGATTGAAATCCAGTCATGGAGCAAAATTAAAAAATTATAAGGAAAAGTATACATGTTCTGTTAAACATAATTTTGGCAACATCATGGTAACTTGTATTTTCTTATTGATCCATACCCCCTTTTTCTTGCCGAAGGCACAAGAATGCAAAATTAAGTTATACTATATATCTGCTAGTTATTGCTAGATGTGTATTTTCAACAATTTAGTTTTTATTTTGTGGAATTAAAACCACAAGAGACAAAATCTCTGAAAGATGCCGAGTCAACTATGAAAGAAAAAAAAAATAAGTTAGAACTATCCTGACTATGGACTAGTATGTGCATATGTATGAAATATCTTATTAGCTTACTGATGTTAAAAAAAAAAAAAAAAAAGTACAAGGGACAACCAACCCATGGCACATCACAAGGCATTTTCACATATATAGCCTCATACAGTATGCACATACACACACAAACATACATGTACACATACCTATATGTATGTATGTATGTACAGTATGTATGTTTGAGTGTGTGTGTATATATACGTGTTTATGTATATATGTATGTATATGTTACTTTGCAGGTAAGTGTGCATATGTAAACAGTTTATATAGCAGTATAATTTGAAAGTAGCAGGCTTATAACCCAAATTAGAATTATGACCAATATTTATGACACATTACTGTTGACAATTTTTTAATTTTACATATATTTTTGCCTAGTGTACTCTAGCTCCAGGCAAGAGCATCTTGTTTTTGTTTTTTTTTTTCACTTTTTCCAATAACTGATGAAATTATAGAATTTTTTTCACCAACAGTATTGCAGTGTGTCTCCTTACACTCTGCTATATTTTGTTAAAATGGTTTCTTCTCCGATTATGCTGACCTTTTTCTTTAGTTGCTATTCCTGCCAAAGTAGGTGATTAAGAAAAGGGACACGATTAAGCTTGTGTCTGTTTTTTTTTAATTATTTCATTCATTTTGTTATTTAAACCTAAAATAAGCACACACAGTATGTTTGTTTTTAGAAATGTACACTTTTACATAATCACTTTATTATAACACTATATATAAAGATTGACTGAAATCCCCAAAACTGCAAAAAATGCATTCGAAATCCAATGTGAAATGGAAATCTTAATTATCATATGATGTGTTGTATTTAAACATATTCATAGCCATTTAATAATAATCAGGGGTGCAGTGGCTGATGCCTATTTTGATAGTGCTGGAAACATCCTTGAGCAAAGGTACCAGTACACCACATGGCCCAACCACACACCCCCACACATACACACACATACCCTGGGTTAATTTGATATTTGCTAATTAACATAACTTTTGCAATCTTAGAGATTTAGGAAAAAAATTGGAACAGAAGTTGGGTGAACCTGCACTCAATGGACAGTCATTAGATTCAAAACCAGGATGCTGTGCCCATCTGGCAACATCATATACTGTTGTGCTGTCCTATATCGTAACATGTTAGCACAACTGACTTGTCGTTACCTTTAATGTACTGTTAGGGCCTGCAATTCACTTCTGGCAGAAGTGTTTTTCTCCCAAGTGTAACAAGTGTGGGAGATTTTAGAGCAGAGATGGGACAGGGAGATATTCTTTATAAACCCTATGCTAATAGTATGATCATCATGGAATACTTGGATTTGTTTTTACTGTGTGCACATACTAAATGTTACCACTGATACTTGGTATTTGGTAACAGAAAAATACTGCTTAAAATAATACTAAAAGAATAAAATTTCAAACATTAATATCGGTGCCCCATAATTTAGTAATTGCCAATGTTATTCATTATAATGTCTTTTACAGTATCTGTTTAAAACTGTACATTTTTAAAATCAAGTTTGTCAGAGTTCACTATGAGGTTTGTAACATTTGCTGTTGTGACATTTATTTTTGCCAGAGTATAAGAAATAGACTTCAGCTGCTTAAAAATATTTAATATTTACTTAAGAGTAATATTTAAGAGTAAATAATGGACAAGTCAATTTAATTCAAATTTCAAATGCCACAAGCTCCTGCTGCTTTACTTTCTGAATTTCTCACTCCTTTTTCACATTTATCCCAAATTTAAGGCTACATTTGTGAAATCAAACATCATTTGAACACAATCCATTATTTCAGAATGAATGTTAAAAAAAATTGCATTTTTTTCTATGGTTTTCAAGGTGCTTCAAATATGAGATAATACTTTGTTATTGCTTATGCCTGTTTACTAATCATACAGAATTAGCCATTGAAGTGGACTAATGCAATCAGCAATAATTACGAACTGGACCTTGCATTCTGTTTGTTCCATTACAATTCAAATATGTGTCATTTGTGCTTTTGCTGTATTTGTCACATTTCAGTTGTTCTACTAGGCCTCAGAAACCCAAAACAATATGCATTTTGTTTACTTTTTCATCAATAAATATGTGCTGTTTTAGTAGCCCAATTAATTGCATGTCTCTGCAATTACATATTTTGTCTGTACATTACACACTAATTTTTTATTCTTACTTTAATTTTGATCTGAGTTACACAAATATCTGTATAATGGGTTAGTTTTTTATGTTGAAGTATAATTTCCTTTAAAGTATTTTTCTTTGTGGATAACTAGAGTGTCTGCCATACAAAGGCACAGCCAGATTCCTTTATGTGGTTTGTTTTTTATTAAGCTTTCAGTATGTTTTAGTGAAGCTAAAGCACAAGGTAAAATCTATCAGGTTTAACTGAGTAAGTAACACCTCCTTGTAGTTTGTGTTTTTTAAAATATGCAAACACCATAAGGGCTTGAAAGTGTAGTTTTAAAGCAGTAGCTATAAAAAACAAATGTATTCATTTTAAGACCCCAGGACATTGAAAGAAATAACTTACAACATGCAATGCTGCTGTTTTGGATAAATGTTTTGTGACCAGAATGCATAGATTTTGCGAATAAAGTTGCATTTAGATTTTTGCCTAAACTGAGCTTTTCATTATAAATGATTATTATTCATTCTAACAACATGATGTATTTTTAACCAATTGGATGAATTTTCATAGTGCCTTTTTGTACCCGTAAATTGGCCTGAGATGCCGTAGTTTAGACAAATTCCCACCCAATAGCTTTCTGAAAACTGAGGATAGCTTGAAGAATTGAGACTTCTATTTGAAATCCATTGTGAATATATAACAGTATGTTGGCAGTGGCATTCAAAATGTGTATGCTGACAAAAAACGAATGTGTTTTAAGTATTTCAAGAGGATAATAGGATATATAGTCCTTTTAACATACAATAAGAATACTTTTTTTTCTTCTTCATGAAATTTACTGATAAAACAAAGACAAAATATGCCTTTTAAGTATTAAGAAGAGAGAATCTTATTTTTCTGAAATTGATGACCACTAGGGGGTGACAAGCCTTTATTTTTTTAATAACCTGGTATTCTGCTTGCATGTTCTTGGATGTGTAGCTAAAATACAGCAAAATGAAAATCTGTGTAATCCATATCCTATATTGAGTTGTTAGTAGATTGTTAAGTGCTAAGTGTTAAGTAGTGTACATCCTAAAGTAAAGGTTTATTAAAAGTGAATCATGCCATATTATGTACTGTATACTGCTTTGTGCTTGAGTGTATTTTGTTATGTTTAGTTGTTATACTCCATCAAAAAAAAAAAAAACCACAAACAGAGCTTTCCTTTTTTATCTTTGGCAATGGAGCCATTCTCTATGTTCTCCTTGACCTGTAGTACAGTATATTCTTCACGGGCACACTTTATTCAGTTCCCTTCTTCAAATCATCTGCATTACCTCCGAGATTACTTTAGTTACATTTGTCGTGGTCACATAAGCTTCACCAGAATTAGCATCAGGATCAGCACTAGGACAATTAGGAGGAAGTTGAGCAAGAGATTGAGGCCTCGGTTTGCTGATAAATCCATTCTGTTCTTTTACTTTCACACACTGTTAGGCTGCAATAGATGACTTCACCTAGAATAGAAGGGTTTTTGAATCTTGAAGTGTTGAAGAGCTGTAGACTAGTCTGGGATCTTCAGTTGGGCATCTGTGCCTTCCGTCCTTGTGTAACTGCAGCAGTTTCATAAATTGTGTGATTCTTTGTGTGGAAATCTGTAATGCATTACAAAAAAAATCAAATAATGGAAGAAACACTTTTAAAAGTCTTATTTTGATATGTCTCTTTAACAAGGTAACCATTTAAATTTTCATATGTATTTTTTTTAATTTATTTTTTGTAGGGATTATGCAGGGAGTTGCTTAAGTTTGTAAAGTAGTTACCTTCATCAGAAAAGCTGCCAGCCAAGAATCGAAATTTTGAGGAGCTGGCGGACTGTCTCTCTATGGATAAGCACAAATTTAAATCCTTTGGTGTCTTAAGACATTTAGAATATCATACATGCTGTATAGCCAACAATGGCAGCACCATTGCATGTGAGACATCAGTAGACACTATTTTTGCATGCGTTGGAATATCTTAGTTTTAGTATTGCCAGGTTTCATTTTAATTCATAATATTTAGGGAAAACAATAAAAAAGTAGCTTTCACCACTTATTTAGTCACATCTGACTGCACAGCTTCTTCTGATATAACAATTCCACTGGAGCTTACAAATCAGACTGATCCTTACTCTCAGTAGAAGTAACAATTTTAAAATTAATAATTTATTCTTATAATTAATTCTAATTAATAAGATTTAACAGTTCATGTACATTTTTCTCATAATTCTCCCAGTAAAAATAAGAATAGATGAAAGTGTCATGTAATAAACAAAATGCTTAGAGATTGTACATAATCTCATATATGTAGCTACATAGCCAAAAATGTCACAGGCTACATGAGGAAAGAGATGTTGAGTGATAACACGAGCAATACAAATGTAAGGACTTGAAAAAAACTTGTTCTTTTTCCTCCAAAGCTATTTTTGGCCCATCATGGCACTCTGACAAAAGTGTGTGGGCCAAAATTTTTATAATGTTTAAGGTAAAACCCATCTGGGTAATTTTTCTGTTACTTAATACAGTAGTAAACATGTATAGTTTACATTAGGATGTATAATCCTTTCTTGAATTGTGATTTTTACCCCTGAAAAAAGTTTTATTTACCTAAAATATTTATTTTTTAATAAAAATAAAACAAAGAAACTTTTACAAAACAAGGTATTACGCAGGGAGTAACTTTATACACAAGACAGAGAAAACCCCAAACCATGTAACTACGCAGTTAACTGCAGTGTCTTTTAATTTGTAGTAGCACATTATTTGCAGTCCCTTGTAAATGTCCTTAAGCAACCCCCGTTCATATATTCATATATACTGTTCCTGGTGGTGAATAAGCTGGACATGTTTTGATTTGGCTGCCTCTAGTTCTGTAGGGAAAGTATGTTGGTGCATTTGTCAAATTTAACATTTTCCTTCATGCATCTGTCACCACACACTTAAGTTTTGCAACCACCCAGCACTTGATCAGGTGTTTTTTGAAACCTATTATGAACCACAGAAATCAAAATTAAAAAGCATGTGCATTTGACTCCAAGGCACTTTAAAAAGGTACTGCATGTTTATTGATAATATAAATATATATCTTACTAAAATGATGATGTTGATATCACAGTTAACTAAGGCAGTAGCACCAAAATGTAAATTGAAAGAGCATTAGTGCCCATTAGTCCCTTTTACGCAGTTTTCGTTAGGGGGTTACCTATAAAAGTGATCTAACATTATAAAAAAGGCACTAGGCCAAATTGTGAAAAGAGCATGAGGTGATTTTTGCAACATGCTCAAAAGGTATTAAACTTGCCTCCAAAATCCAACTCTAGCAGATAGATATTTTTGTGGAAACCATAGCCCTAATTATGCTACAGATTGTACATTTTGATTGGCAAATTGGATTAGAGGAAAAGTAAGTGGCCAAGCAAATCGGACAAATCAGCATTGTGTTATACTGAGACAGTAGTTTTCACATTTTTGCCTCCAGACCACCACCAAAATAGCCAGCCAGTACGATAGCATGAATTTTAATTTATGTAGTAGAATTCTGAGATGTTTATGAGTAGCAATGATCAATTATAGTCAAGTATAAAGAGGCAGCAAACTAAAACGTTTTTTAATGCTTTTGGATTCAGTCTCTCTCAATAATACGTCTCTCATCAATGATGAACAAGTTCCAGTTTTTTCAAATCAATACTTGTAAACAGCAGTCATAGAATGTAGACCAAGTCATTGTTTTCTGTCTCTAATATCTATGTAGTTGGTCTTCCCCTAAACGCAATTTATTAGTCCCTTAGTTTGACATTGTTTCAACCCTGAATTTTACAAAGCTATCACTGTGTTATAGATTGTCTATTGTGATCTCCCTTGGACATTTTTTTTTATTATTCTTTCATGCCTAATATTCTTGAATGCACTGTTTCTTCTTAGTTTGCTTGACACAAAAGTGATAACAATTGCTTTGAGTCTTTCCATACTGGATTCTTGTACTTCTTTGGTTTTGATGTATGGTTATTTTTTGTCTCTTGATTTGTCAGTTTCATCTTGTGTTGCTTATGATGCCCAGCATTATTTCAGAATCACTCTTAAATGTGCCTATGTCCATTGGCAAGCCTCATGCCACCTCAGTGACAGAAAAATGCTGAGGATCTGTCTTGTAGGATCTCCAAACTGATTAAAGAAACGTGAATCTTTTTTTTTTTTTTAACTGAACTGTTGCTTTCGCAAAATTACCCCGTCTTCCCTGAATATCAAATATCAGTGAAAGTATTGACACTTTGCTGTCATTTTGCGAAGAACACAACATGTCCTTCTTTCCAGTTAAAAAGCATTCTGTCATCCCTTCATTAACTCTCATTCAGAATACAATCATGACTCCCTAAACTCACTCAATTAATTCATCCTTTTGTTTAATATCAGATCATCAAAATCCCTGCTACTGAATTGACAGGCTATTCAGTAAATTCCAGTAACATACATTGTGAATCATCACTACTTGTCTTCTATCAACTTCATATCAGACATGAAAAATATCTGACATCAGTGTTTTCACTGCAAACACTTCTCTTTAACACTGTGATTTTTAGTCTGTGGTACAAGCTTTGTACTCTAGGTCTGTTTTGAATGCCTTACAACTTTCATATTCATATTGTACCAGAAACACATCTTTTGTTTTGCATTTTATTTTAGATCTGCTTTACATGGGGTAATTTTTGATCTCCAAATCTTGTGTAAATGCTGTATTATGTTGTCTCTGCTGATCATTTTAGGATCCGCTTACTGTTTTTTAAATTTGAGTTTATATACGGTACTCTAGGATCATTTCCTTTTTTTTGTTGAACTATCTTTGCATTGTACTTTATCATTGTAGTTGGAAATATATTCTTGTATTTACAGGGTTGCTTGTGATTTTGTACTGTGTGAAAGGTGTTTTGTATGCTTTTTATGGATAACTTATTTTCACAATAAGTGAAAATTTACAATTTGCTAGACACACAATCTTATAAGTAAGGTAGGTAGTGTGACATAATAGTTAAAAGTTTTGAACTTCAGACCCTGAGGTTGTGTGTTTAAAGTACTACTTCTGACACTGTGTGATCGTAAGGAAGTCACTTCACCTGCCTGTGCTCCAGTTGGGAAAACAAAGTATAACAAATATAACCAATTGTATCTAAAATGTTGCAAGTTGCCTTGGATAAATGTAAAAAAGTACAAGCTAAAATGCATGTATAACCAAAAAGTAAATGTAAGTCAGGGACATAGGACTTTGCTTGCAAATACTTTAATGCAGAATATAAGATACTCTGGATTTTTCTTTTGTTTTGGCCCATTCTGGCACTATAAAGTTGAGTTATGCCAGCCTTCATTCTGCCAAAAAGTTATAACTGTCATAATAATTTAATTTGGTATACAGGATCAACCATTTTATTGCCCATTCATTCCTACCTACAGCATTTAATTTCAAAGAAGTGGTGCCTTTTGAAATATTAACAAGTTCTTGTTTAATGCCTTTTTTTTTCTTTAGTGGTTTTCCTTTATAAGTGTTTTTATCAGATAGGAATTTTGCTCATGCAGGTATTTGCCACTAACAGAATTTTTCTGCTCTTAATTTAGAGTTGTTATTAGTTGCTGCTTATAATTTAACATCTTACACATAGATACTTTATTAATCCCAAGGGGAAATTCACAAACCTGGTCTTGGAGGCATCTTGCACGTAGCAATGAATGTCATTTTGCAGAATTGGCTTAAATAGAATGGGTCATAATTTAGAAGCCCAGATAATTAAAAAAAAAAATGCAAATTTGAAACCTTGCAGAACAAGACGTATCACAACTTTTGAGTTGACATAAGATAATCACAAATATCTGAGAATTATATTATTTAATAAATTACTATTATAAATAATTGTCACTTTGAAGATTGGAGATTTATTTAAGAATAGTGCATTTTTGTTGCAAGGAGAGCTTCTGTTTTTTTATATTAAAAGAGAAAAGATGAACTAAAAAATAATGTGAAATGGTTCAAAAGAAAAAACTTAAATGCTAAGTAACCAGGTATTAAATATAATGTAGTCAATGATGATATTGTTTGTTTTACCTGAAACCATATTTTTTTTCGAGACCACAAATAAGTTGTTCCATTTTTTGTATGACAATTGATGCAAGAAGGAGAATCGGGATTGAGTGTATTGTGCCAAATCATCCCTGCTTAATCGGGACTCTTTAATAGGATCAAAATAAATATTTGATGTATTTATGAAGCAGTTGTTTAAAGATTTTGTGTAATTACATTCTCCTTCTGTCTTTCACAACTCATGCTGATTTATTTTACATACAGAGTATCAGATCTCTATACTTACAAGACATTCTTATTTTGTTCAGAAAAGTATGTGGCATGCAAATTAACATTTGTAAATAGAATAGAATTTCTGCATCTTTTACAGGGAAAGTACAAAACGAGTAGAACCGAGCAGTTATGTCAGGTTGTTGGTGTTTCCTTTTAACAACACATTGCTAACATGGATTTCTTTGATCAATTTACTCATCCTCACTCTTGCTTTACATCACAGTTCAGTTTCATGCTGGTTGTTGTTCACTCCTCCCATTCTGTGAAGACCAAAGGACCTTCATAGAAGGAGCACAATTATATAAATTAGCAGAAGACAAATCAAAATAAGACAGAAGTTGACAAAAAGCTCTTGCAGGTTCTGTTTGGTTTGAGGGTTGACTTCCATGGTGGAGGCCCTTCTAATAGCAGATCGGGTCATGTGCTGCACCTTCTCCATGCTGTCAGTGACGTGAAAAGGAACAGTGGGTGCAGAGGTTAGCAGAGTGCTATAGGTTAAGGAAAAAGTGCAAAGTATAAGGAAGAGGTGATTCTTTTTTTGCAGTGTAATAAGGTAGTGAAGTCTTCTTGTTAGCCTTTGTTTTGCAGTGCTAAGAAAGCAGAAAGAGAGAAAGAAAGTGTGTGAGCAGAGGTTGTGAATATTACTAGACATTCACAGTTTAATTACAAAAGATTAATAGGTTTATCAATTAACTCTCTTATGCCTGTATAGCAGTGGTTCTCAACCTTCCTGGCCTTGGAAACCATTTTTTTTTCAGCTTGTTCGGGGATGGCACTTTATTAGCTGTAATTTTAGTTCCTTACTAGCCAGCATTTTCTTCTGGATTCCACTCATTAACCAACAGCAGTAAGTAAATTTTCAACATTTAAATACAATGTACATAATAAATGAAACATGCATGCAGCTCCTCCCAGAAACACTGCAACTTACAAGTTTGTAATTACCGTAATTTAAATACCTGCCTTTGAAGTCTTCTAAATTGGAAAAGAGGGCTTGTCATCTTTCCTAAGTTTGTAGAAATCAGATGTGAGTTCAGTCCTAAAGTCCATCTTAACATCCAGTCAGACTGGGTAGCATGCCCAGGCAGTCCATAGTGTGTTTTTTTTTTTTTTTGTTCATTTTTGAAGGCACTTGTTTTATCCATTTGCTTAAATCAGTGATGGCCTTTTGCTTAGTAGTGATGCCTGGTGTGTCTTGAAATGTTCAAAGATATCCGCCAGGTCCATGATTCCCCCAATCAATAATGTGGTTTCAACATGCACATCCCAGGTTTAATAGTTTTCCTTCTGTAAAACTGTTAATTACCTATTTACTTTTTATAATAGTTACAGTGCATAATCTTAGGGAAGTCTGCAAATTTCTGAATAAAACAAAAGCTGTACATGCTAATTTCCCAAAATCTTTAATTTTTACCTGTGTTTTTGATGTACTTTACAATGTTTACTACTTTATATAGAGTTGTATGATATTCTGGCACTATATGTTTAGTGTCTAATACCTCCCTGCTTAAAATATGTATTACAGTTCTGTTTGGTGCAGCTGCATTAAGTATTTGTTTTTTTCACAACTCTTAAATGTTTCCCTTTCATACGTGTGTCACCATCCTTTGTCACACCAACACAGAATACTGGCAAGGTCCCACTGTCTGCTGCTGTAAAAAATATATACTGCAGTTGTGGACTGCAGTTCTGGATGAAGGCTAGTCGGCATTAAAGAGATCTGTTTATGGAAGTCCATCCCATACTTATCACACATAAATGGCAGAATAGTCGTGTAAGTAACATCAATGGAATTATTAAGGTATAAAACAAAATGCAGACTTTTGAAGAGGCAATCGACAGTCTTTTTTATGCCTTCAGATGAACCGTGTAATTTTGGATGAACTGTGTCACTGGAGTGAAGATAAATTTTTTTTCCCCCTTTTTTCTGAAGCCTCAAAACACTTCTTCACATCACCATTAAAATTTGACTGGTTTTATAGTTTTCATATTAAAAAGTTTAGGTGGTTTTGTTTTGGTGCTGGTATCTAATATGTGAAATGTTTTTTTAACAAAGGGAACATGCATAGTTAATTAGTGGACTTGCACAAGTATATTACATTAATATATCCACAGTATGTAAACACGTTTGTGCCTTCTGATATATTGTACTGAAACATGTTAATGTTTATACTTTGTACTAATTATTATAATGTAGATTTTCTTTAATTAAGGACACAAGTCTTCTGGTAGCATATTCATTAGCACGTACAGTGGTATCCTGTTGCCAACTTTATCTATTTGGTCCACATTTGACCCTGAATTCCTGGGTCTTCCAGGGAAAAGTAATAAAGCCAGCAAGAGTGTAGAAGAATTGGGGTAGGCTGTTTGGAAGCAAGATGACCTTTCGTACTGAGACAATCTCATTATCAAATCTAGTGTAGTCTGTGTTCCTAGGACTTACTCAGAAAAGCTCCAGTCAAATAAATGGCTATATCTGTTTATAACAGGCCTTTTCAAATCTAATCATATTTTTTCAGTATCTAAAATTCTTATCTGCACCTGTTCTCAGAGAAAGTTTTCTGGTCAGATGTTTTCTGAAAACTACATTCAAATGCAGAGGGAAATAAACCCACCTGTTTCAGCTCTTTTTGTTTCCAGGTTTTGGTTCAAATGCTTCCTCTCTTCTAGATAGGCTTTCTACAATTTTTCAGGAAATAAAAGGCAGTTAATATACGTGGACAAAATTGTTGGTACCCTTCAGTCAATGAAAGAAAAACTCAAAATGGTCACAGAAATAACTTTAATCTGACAAAAGTAATAATAAATAAAAATTCTATGAAATTTAACCAATGAAAGTCAGACATTGATTTTCAACCATGCTTCAACAGAATTATTTAAAAAATAAACTCATGAAACAGGCCTGGACAAAATGATGGTACCCCTAACTTAATATTTTGTTGCACAACCTTTTGAGGCAATCACTGCAATCAAACGATTCCTGTAACTGTCAATGAGACTTCTGCACTTCTCAGCAGGTATTTTGGCCCACTCCTCATGAGCAAACTGCTCCAGTTGTCTCAGGTTTGAAGGGTGCCTTTTCCAGACGGCATGTTTCAGCTCTTTCCAAAGATGCTCAATAGGATTGAGGTCAGGGCTCATAGAAGGCCACTTTAGAATAGTCCAATGTTTTCCTCTTAGCCATTCTTGGGTGTTTTAGCTGTGTGTTTTGGGTCATTGTCCTGTTGCAAGACCCATGACCTGCGACTGAGACCAAGCTTTCTGACACTGGCCAGCACATTTCTCTCTAGAATCCCTTGATAGTCTTGAGATTTCATTGTACCCTGCACAGATTCAAGACACCCTGTGCCAGATGCAGCAAAGCAGCCCCAGAACATAACAGAGCCTCCTCCATGTTTCACAGAAGGGACAGTGTTCTTTTCTTGATATGCTTCATTTTTCCGTCTGTGAACATAGAGCTGATGTGCCTTGGCAAAAAGTTCAATTTTTGTCTCATCTGTCCATAGGACATTCTCCCAGAATCTTTGTGGCTTGTCCACATGTAGTTTGGCAAATTCCAGTCTGGCTTTTTTATGATTTGTTTTCAACAATGGTGTCCTCCTTGGTCGTCTCCCATGAAGTCCACTTTGGCTCAAACAACGACGGATGGTGCGATCTGACACTGATGTTCCTTGAGCTTGAAGTTCACCTTGGATCTCTTTAGAAGTTTTTCTGGGCTCTTTTGTTACCATTCGTATTATCCGTCTCTTTGATTTGTCATCAATTTTCCTCCTGCGGCCACGTCCAGGAGGTTGGCTACAGTCCCATGGATCTTAAATTTCTGAATAATATGTGCAACTGTAGTCACAGGAACATCAAGCTGCTTCGAGATGGTCTTATAGCCTTTACCTTTGACATGCTTGTCTATAATTTTCTTTCTAATCTCCTGAGACAACTCTTTCCTTCGCTTCCTCTGGTCCATGTTGAGTGTGGTACACACCATGTCACCAAACAACACAGTGACTACCTGGAGCCCTATATATAGGTCCACTGACTGATTACAAGATTGTAGACACCTGTGATGCTAATTAGTGGACACACCTTGGATTAACATGTCCCTTTGGTCACATTATTTTCAGTCTTTTCTAGGGGTACCATCATTTTTGTCCAGGCCTGTTTCATGAGTTTATTTTTTTAAATAATTCTGTTGAAGCATGGTTGAAAATCAATGTCTGACTTTCATTGGTTAAATTTCATAGAATTTTTATTTATTATTACTTTTGTCAGATTAAAGTTATTTCTGTGACCATTTTGAGTTTTTCTTTCATTGACTGAAGGGTACCAACAATTTTGTCCACTATGTGTATGCTATCTAGCACATTATACAAGTAGTACAATGGCCCCAGCATGTAACAATATGTTACTCTCTAAATACTGCTACCTCACAAACTGTCCTTATTCCCCGGATTTCCCTGACCCCATCAGATTTAATTTGCCTTTTACTTTTACACGCAGACAATTTCCTGTTAGATTGGCCCTGTGCCTTATTAATTGTCATTGCAAAGGGTAAACTTTCAAAAAGATATGCCTGTATCTGCCAAAACCAGTTTTCAGTCACAGACAATTGTATGTTGCTTTCTCCAGAGTTCCATCTTTTCATTCACTCACAGTTGTATCCTCAAACCCACCCCATTTGGACAACTGTGTCTTTCAGGAAGTGTTCACCCATCAATAAATAATTATGCGGCGTATACTACGCTGCGGGTCGGCTAGTTTACTGTATTACAAAACACTACATTTTAAATTTTTCATCTTAAAATATTGGGACAGTCCGTATTTGTATGGAGCTTGCATTGATTCTCTCCATGCACTCCATGTTCTCCCAAATCCCTAAGATTTAAAGTATTGGTCAATGGGTATCATTTAAAGTGCATAAGAGTATAAGGGTGTGCGCTTGTTTTTTTGTGATTGAGATTACAAGCCAAAATTTAGTTCCTACCTTGCATCCAGTGTTTCTTGTATAGGTTTGTGCTCTGCATGACTGTGCATTGTAGTAAATGGACTCTTTTCCAGCTGCTGCACTGCATAGCCATTGCTTCTCAAAAACACTTAACTGCTTATCAGTGAGCACAGATACAACACAATTTGTAAGATGCTAGATAACATACTATGTTCAACCTATTTTTTAGTTTATTTAGAATTCAGTGTAGTCGTCATCAATTAATTTATTATTATTTCCTACTCTTGCCTCAAATTTTAACTGCATACCATTCTCTCTTCCACTAGTGCAACGTTATGGAATGGCAATTAAGAGGTTAGGATATATATATATACACACACACACACACACACACACACTCACCTAAAGGATTACTAGGAACACCATACTAATGCGGTGTTTGACCCCCTTTCGCCTTCAGAACTGCCTTAATTCTACATGGCATTCATTGATTCAGCAAGGTGCTGAAAGCATTCTTTAGAAATGTTGGCCCATACTGATAGGATAGCATCTTGCAGTTGATGGAGATTTGTGGGATGCACATCCAGGGCACGAAGCTCCCGTTCCACCACATCCCAAAGATGCTCTATTGGGTTGAGATCTGGTGACGGTGGGGGCCATTTTAGTACAGTGAACTCATTGTCATGTGTAAGAAACCAATTTGAAATGATTCGAGCTTTGTGACATGGTGCATTATCCTGCTGGAAGTAGCCATCAGAGGATGGGTACATGGTGGTCATGAAGGGATGGACATGGTCAAAAACAATGCTCAGGTAGCCCGTGGCATTTAAATGATGCCCAATTGGCACTAAGGGGCCTAAAGTATGCTAAGAAAACATCCCCCATACCATTACATCACCACCACCAGCCTGCACAGTGGTAATAAGGCATGATGGATCCATGTTCTCATTCTGTTTACGCCAAATTTTGACTCTACCATTTGAATGTCTCAACAGAAATTGAGACTCCTCAGACCAGGCAACATTTTTCCAGTCTTCAACTGTCCAATTTTGGTGAGCTTGTGCAAATTGTAGCCTCTTTTTCCTATTTGTCGTGGAGATGAATGGTACCTGGTGGGGTCTTCTGCTGTTGTAGCCCATCCGCCTCAAGGTTGTGCGTGTTGTGGCTTTACAAATGCTTTGCTGCATACCTCGGTTGTAACGAGTGGTTATTTCAGACAAAGTTGCTCTTCTATCAGCTTAAATCAGTCGGCCCATTCTCCTCTGACCTCTAGCATCAATAAGGCATTTTTGCCCACAGGACTGCCGCATACTGGATGTTTTTCCCTTTTCACACCATTCTTTGTAAACCCTAGAAATGGTTGTGCGTGAAAATCCCAGTAACTGAGCAGATTGTGAAATACTCAGACCGGCCCATCTGGCACCAACAACCATGCCACGCTCAAAATTGCTTAAATCACCTTTCTTTCCAATTCTGACATTCAGTTTGGAGTTCAGGAGATTGCCTTGACCAGGACCACACCCCTAAATGCATTGAAGCAACTGCCATGTGATTGGTTGATTAGATAATTGCATTAATGAGAAATTGAACAGGTGTTCCTAATAATCCTTTAGGTGAGTGTGTGTGTGTGTGTGTGTATATATATATATATATATATATATATATATATATATATATATATATATATATTGGGGTTTGTATATTGTGGAATGAAATTTCGGTGAATAGGCAAAACAACATACTTTTAACATACACCATAACATTATGAACAATACAATGCAGTAAAACAAAAGAGGCAGGACTATAAAGCTCAAACAATGTTCAATATACATAATATGCATAATAAACTGCAGAGTGTAAAGTAGCAGTACATACAGTAATCCCTCCTCGATCGCGGGGGTTGCGTTCCAGAACCCCCCGCGATAGCTGAAAATCCGTGAAGTAGAAACCATATGCTTGTATGGTTATTTTTATACTGTATATTTTATGCCCTTAGAAACTCTCCCACACTGTTTATAAATATTCTCCGCACAGTTATACAGTAAACCCTCCTTTATCGTGGTTAATCCGCCCCAGACAGATAAATGAATTTCCACAAAGTAGGATTCTTTATTTATAAATCTAATATTTTCGCAGTTAGAGCATAGAAAACCTGTTTACGACCTTCTAAATACGTTTTTAACATTATTAGAGCCCTCTAGACATGAAATAACACCGTTTAGTCAAAAGTTTAAACTGTGCTCCATGACAAGACAGATATGACAGTTCTTTCTCACAATTAAAAGAATGCAAACATATCTTCCTCTTCAAAGGAGTGCGCGCGTCAGGAGCAGAGAGTGTCAGAGAGAGAGAGAAAAGTAAACAAGCAAAAATTAATAGGGCTGTTGGGCTTTTAAGTATGGGAAGCACCGCGATAAAGCAGCCGCAATGAAGGGATCAATGTGAAGGTAGTCTTTCAGCAAGCAAACAGCCTCTGTGCAAACAGCCCCTCTGCTCACACACACTCCCGTCAGGAGTAGAGAATGTCAGAGAGAGTGAGAGAGACAGAGAAAAGCAAACTAATCAAAAATCAATACGGGCTGTTGGAGCTTTGAAGTGTGCGAAGCACCGTGCGGAAAGCATATCGTATATCATTGAGGAGTTTTATTTAATACGTAATACGTGCTCTGATTGGGTAGCTTCTCAGCCATTCGCCAATAGCGTCCCTTGTATGAAATCAACTGGGCAAACAAACTGAGGAAGCATGTACCATAAATTAAAAGGCCCATTGTCCGCAGAAATCCGCGAACCAGTGAAAAATCCGTGATATATATTTAGATATGCTTACATTTAAAATCCGCGATAGAGGGAAGCCGCGAAAGTCGAAGCGCGATATAGCGAGGGATCACTGTAATTGGAAATATTTTATAGGGATATGGTACTGTGTGACATGTAGGAGTTGCGAAGTCTGACCGCTTAGGGAAGGTAGCTGTTATAGCACTTGATTGTTCTGGTCTTTATGTTGCCGAATCTTCTACCTGACGGCAGGAGGACAAACAGATCAAAGAATGGGAGACCGCTATGATCTTCTGAGCTGTCCTCAATACGCACTGCAGAATCTTGTATTTGTGAGCTTTGCTGTTTTCATACCACACAGTGATAGTTTGTCAGGATGCTCTTCACCTTTCCTCCTTAAAAGGTGGTAAAAATGAGGAATGGCAAGCCATTTTGCTTCAGTCTCTTTAGAAAAAAAAGCTGCTGTTGTGTATTCTTGACAACAGAGTTGGTGTTGATTGTTCAGGAGAGGTCATCAGAAATATACACACCAACAAACATATTGCTACTTGACTCTCTCCACTTGATGAGCAGTGAGGAATATTCAGGCGATGTTCTCCTGAAATTGGCAAGCATCTCTTTTGTCTTACTGACAATTAGGGACAGATTATTTTCAAATAACCCCCTCGCCATATGTTCAGACTCATCTCTGTAGGATGTGTCATTATGGTTGATGGGGGATGAGGCCCACCATGGTTGTACCATGCACAAACCTGACTGTGACATTTTGACTCCTTCTTGGCGCTGCAGTTGTGGGTGAGCAGCGTGAAAAATAGTGGGCTCAGCATGCAGCCTTATATAAATAAATATATGTATTTATTACTCTTGGGCACATAGTGTGTTGGTGATTCACAGTGAAGTTATTCATTTAAAATTGTGAGTGATTGGCTAATCGCTACAAGACTGTCAATAAACAAATACAATGCTGCACTAGATCATTTTCTTCCTGAAGGATAATGTGGAGCTAGAAACTGGTTGGTCAAATGAACTGAAGTGAAAGTTTCAACATAGCAGTTCTTTGCCAAAACAAATTGATCTATGCTTTATGCTAAAATGGACATTGTGGTATTTGATTATTTTGGAATTTGTTTTGGGTTTGCGTGTGTAGCACATTTGAGGAAGGGTAGTTGCCCAAAATGTTTCTTTGGTATGATATTTCTTTTCACACAAGTATGAACGGAAACAATGCCATTTGTCCCCCAAGTTTGGCATTTACATCTACAGTCCACTCCAAAGGTATTTCAACAGCAAGGCCAATTAATTTGCTTGTGCTTTGTACGGAGGACGTTTGTGATCAAAAGACGAATACGATGATTGGTATTTACACCTAGTTATACAACATAGAACATAGCACATTTTTTATTAAGCCACCCCATTTTTCAAGTGAGCAGAAGTATTGAACCATTAAGAAGCTGGAGTTGTAGTTAAAAAGGGTAGACCAACATGAAGACCAGAGAGCTGTCTGTAGAAGAAAAGCATCCTATTTTGAAGCTGAGAAAAGGGGAAAATCCATCAACGATATTTCAAATACATTGGATGTAGCCAGTACCACTTTGGAATGTCTTGCTTCTTTAGCTGTTGTTTACTTTTTAAAACTTGGCACTCCTTTTTGTTTAACAGTTTACGATAACATTGGGATATTGCAAACAACACTTAAGATGAAATTATTGTACCTACCAGAAAATTTTAAAAATTGTAAAATTATTTGTATACCAAGAAATAAAATAATTGCTAGGATACCTATCAACCGTGTTTATGGCACAGAAGTATATTGGTAGACATATTTAAGGGTATTTAATATATTAACATAATAAAGCACACCAAAGTGCACTAACATTTTTGTCTGTAATCTGTATAAATAGTTAATCCTTTTTAGAAAAGTAAAACCTAGATGATTTAGCATGAGGAGTGGACATGCAGCTCTTGCAAGTTAGGTCCATTAGCCTTTCCATGTTCAAACCCATTACCGTTACCACCTCATATCAGAAATTCTCAATAAATAAGCGATTTAAAAATATCCACTCTGATTGTTCTCTTAAGTGTAAAAGTTTAGATAAGATTTTAAAGTCTCTATCTGTCCAGCACCCCTCTCTGCAGCACTGGAAAACATTGCACCAAGTTATGCAACATGATTGTGTCCTATTCTGTAAATAACTGTTGACCTATGCTCTTTCAAGTCTAAGGAGCCTGGGAAAAAGCATGCGACTCTCCTCCCCATAAGAAAGTAATTGAGCACTTAAGAACTGAAAAAGTAATAGATTGTGCACAAACATAAATAACAAACACACTAGTGGAAGAATGGGATTTATTATGAAACAGTCATACTTGGCAGCTTACAGATTTGTTTATCTTTTCCCATTAACACCATGTCCCCCTACCAACACCCCTGTCTACTCTTTAAATAATAACAGAGTACTACTTGAATGATGATCTAAATCATAACATTATATTGAAGTATTAAACGATGGTTAAATTGTATAAAAAAATTAAATTTTTACATGTCAGCAACATGAATTTTTAGTAACTTCAGTATTTGTTGTCGTTGTGCTACTGCTTTAAGGAGGATATCCAAGTAGAATTTTATTGCACTGTGCACACACTTGGGTCTTGTATTTATTACACTTTTTGACGTTTCCGGTTAATAAAAAACTTTTAATAAGGAAACCTAAAGATTTTTTTTTGCCTGCCCAGAGTATACAGTCTCTAGCTACATTTTAATATGTGCAATAACTCATTAAAGTTTCATAATTACCCTTAGATATAAGGAAAGGAGGCTGATGTCTGCTGAATGTGTTGCAGGTCATGAAAGCACTCCTTACAGTGTCAATTTATTGAGAAAAGAATTTGGTCATAGCCATTTGATGATTTTCCTGAAACCTTTTTTTCCTTTTACTAAGTTATAACCTATCAATACAACATTAGACTCAAGGCACACACCAGCTCTAGGTAAATAAATACCATTACATGATAGGGCACATATATACACACCCCCTGTGTATGGAATATTTAAAGGTGACAGTGAGCAGTGACTGGGTTGAAAATGGGTCTCTGATGCCTTCACATAACAAAACCTTCGCTGTGCTCATATATTTTTATATGAATTGATTTGAATAAAAACTGAATTTTATCTATCTATCTATCTATCTATCTATCTATCTATCTATCTATCTATCTATCTATCTATCTATCTATCTATCTATCTATCTATCTATCTATCTATCTATCTATCTATCTATCGCTATACAGTGGGTACGGAAAGTATTCAGACCCCCTTCAATTTTTAACTCTTTGTTATATTGCAGCCATTTGCTAAAATCATTTAAAAAAAAATTTTCCCTCATTAATGTACACACAGTACCCCATATTGACAGACAAAAAAGAATTTTTAAAATTGTTGCAGATTTATTAAAAAAGAAAAACTGAAATATCACATGGTCCTAAGTATTCAGACCCTTTGCTCAGTATTTAGTAGAAGCACCCTTTTGAGCTAATACAGCCATGAGTCTTCTTGGGAAAGATGCAACAAGTTTTTCACACCTGGATTTGGGGATCCTCTGCCATTCCTCCTTGCAGATCCTCTCCAGTTCTGTCAGGTTGGATGGTAAACGTTGGTGGACGGCCATTTTTAGGTCTCTCCAGAGACACTTAATTGGGTTTAAGTCAGGGATCTGGCTGGGCCATTCAAGAACAGTCACAGAGTTGTTGTGAAGCCACTCCTTCGTTATTTTAGCTGTGTGCTTAGGGTCATTGTCTTGTTGGAAGGTAAACCTTCGGCCCAGTCTGAGGTCCTTAGCACTCTGGAGAAGGTTTTTGTCCAGGATATCCCTGTACTTGGCCGCATTCATCTTTCCCTCGATTGCAACCAGTCGTCCTGTCCCTGCAGCTGAAAAAACACCCCCACGGCATGATGCTGCCACCGTCATGCTTCACTGTGGGGACTGTATTGGACAAGTGATGAGCAGTGCCCAGTTGTCTCCACACACAGAACTTTTTGGCCTTAATTCTAAGCGGTGGAAGGTGAACCTCCACCCCAGTCTCAAGTCTTTTGTAGACTCCAAGAGGTTTTCTTCCAAGATTGCCCTGTATTTGGCTCCATCCATCTTCCCATCAACTCTGACCAGCTTTCCTGTCCCTGCTGAAGAGAAGCACCCCCAGAGCATGATGCTGCCACCACCATATTTGACAGTGGGGATGGTGTGTTCAGAGTGATGTGCAGTGTTAGTTTTCCGCCACACATAGCGTTTTGCATTTTGGCCAAAAAGTTCCATTTTGGTCTCATCTGACCAGAGCACCTTCTTCTACATGTTTGCTGTGTCCCCCACATGGCTTGTGGCAAACTGCAAACGGGACTTCTTATGGTTTTCTGTTAACAATGGCTTTCTTCTTGCCACTCTTCCATAAAGGCCAACTTTGTGCAGTGCACGACTAATAGTTGTCCTTTGGACAGATTCCCCCACCTGAGCTGTAGATCTCTGCAGCTCGTCCAGAGTCACCATGGGCCTCTTGGCTGCATTTCTGATCAGCGCTCTCCTTGTTCGGCCTGTGAGTTTAGGTGGATGGCCTTGTCTTGGTAGGTTTACAGTTGTGCCATACTCCTTCCATTTCTGAATGATCACTTGAACAGTGCTCCGTGGGATGTTCAAGGCTTTGGAAATCTTTTTGTAGCCTAAGCCTGCTTTAAATTTCTCAATAACTTTATCCCTGATCTGTCTGGTGTGTTCTTTGGACTTCATGGTGTTGTTGCTCCCAATATTCTCTTAGACAACCTCTGAGGCCGTCACAGAGCAGCTGTATTTGTACTGACATTAGATTGCACACAGGTGCACTCTTATTTAGTCATTAGCACTCATCAGGCAATGTCTATGGGCAACTGACTGCACTCAGACCAAAGGGGGCTGAATAATTACGCACACCCCACTTTGCAGTTATTTATTTGTAAAAAATGTTTGGAATGATGTATGATTTTCGTTCCACTTCTCAAGTGTAAACCACTTTGTATTGGTCTTTCACGTGGAATTCCAATGAAATTGATTCATATTTGTGGCTGTAATGTGACAAAATGTGGAAAAGTTCAAGGGGGCCGAATACTTTTGCAAGCCACTGTATATCTATAGCTATATCTCTCTATCTCTCTCTATATATAAAATCCTAAGCCTAAAAGTGCAACGATTTTGTGCAATGATTTTACGTCACTTTTTTGTCATGCTTTAAATTGGGCTTATTTTAAAACCTACATATATATGTTTGGTATCGTTTTCAGAATTTATCAAACTTTAATTTGATGTTGTTAAATTTTTAGATTCTTATTCCATTTTTAAATTATAAACTAAAAATTCCCGTGAGATGAGACTTTGTGCCAAAAGATTTAACCATACCCGGGGCTGGAAATAAAAGACAAAGAGTAAGACAACTGCTGTACAGGCTTTTAAATGTTTGAAGCGCCATGTGAAATGCAGATGCGTGGTAGCATTAGCAATCAGCAGCTGATCGAGCAAAGAGGAGGTAAAAAAAAAAAAAAAACTTATTTCTTTCCCATTGTATCACCGTTTAAGGGGCGATTTTGGAGGATCGACCACGTCTCCTTGGGGTGCATTCAGCCCCCCTCTTCACAACGTGAGTGGCAGAGATGCAAAGTGGCTGACGCATAGCACAGGGCAGGCAAGGGGTGTTGGCAAGCGAAGCGAGCAGGAGGGAACCTCCTAGTATATTATATATGTATTTATATATTTATTATCTTTCTAATTGAGGCTAGTGATTGTACCGGAATGCTGTTTTGCCCAAGTAAGGTTTTTTTTTTTCTTTTTCCCCTCTCTATTTTCACAATAAATAATTTGAGAGTTGCTGAACTCTGAATCATGCTTTGGTAAATTCTTGCCATTTTAGCACAATCTGACCTCTGACTCAAGTGTTGCACTCTGCTCGAGTAAGTGAATAAGCAGCAGGATTTGCACCAGAAGATGACAAGTTTGCATCCTGTCAATAAACAATTGTGTGCCTTCCAATATAGTGTACTGAAATGTGTTAATGTTTATATTTTATGCTAAATATTATATTATTATAGCCTTAATATATTTGCCTGCCTCAATATTGTGTACATTTACTGTGGGGGGGTTCTGACAAAACAGTATTGCAGTAGAGCTTAAGTTGCATCATGATTGTGCTCTTTTTCCTTACCGGCATTTCATTACCATGTCTACTTTGTGCCACAAGTGGTTAGAATTTTTTTGATCAAAAATATATTTTGAAGGTCACAATAATATTAGATAAAAATAGTCACATTATATTAGTTTATTTATTTATTTATTTATTTATATATTTTGTGCAAACATGAATTGAAAAGAGGTCATAGTGATCCTTCAAGAGCACTACCACAATTTACATTGTTATAAAAAGATCCTTTCTCGGTTCGCCTTTTTTTTTTTTTTTTTTTTTTTTTTTTTTTTTTTTGTTTCCTTTGTCGGGGTCATCAATTATTTTTGATAAAGCTTTGGACTCGGCAACTGTTCTCATCAGGTGACTGAGCAACTTTGAAGTTGCCAGCCAGAGACATGAGTCTTCTGTATGTCTATTGTGTGATCATAGTTATTTATAGTTCTGACCTTTTTTTAATAGACTCAAAGAGCCTGCAACCTGGGTACAACACTTAGTGTTTAGTGGTTGTAGGTATTTAGAATGAAGATTAAAGATGACATTATTCAGTTCTCTTTAAGACTTTCTTCTTCAGAAGAAGTCCTAGGCAGAACATTATTGAAAAATTCAAATTGTGAAAGCTTGCCCAGTGTTTTGTTTCTGTGATGAATTAACTACTTTAATAAGAGAGTGAAACAATTTTACAATGTGGTGTAATAGTCTAAAAATAAAGTGTGTTTGTGTCTAATTTAAGAAGTGTATTGTAAGAGAAAGAATCGGTGTGCAGCCTTTCTGTCTTACCCTGACCAGCAATAATACATTTTTGAAGGGACATGCTGATGCACTCCTCCCCAAACTTACACCCAAACAATTCTTTGTTACATCATAGCATTGCTATGAGCACAGATTGTTCTGGAAGCTGACCAAGTCAAGGATGAAAATTGACATATATGGAAGTTGCTGTGCTCTTTAATATATGGCAATCCTTACTGATCAGCAAGATACTGAGCTGCAGTGTAAAAGTTTTTTTTTTTTTTTGACAGGCAAACTAATAATAGCTAAAGAATCATTACTTCATTTACTCCACAGGCAGAATATATTTTCAGAAATTAAGTACTTTTCCACATCTGTTTTTTATTTAGTTTGTTATTAATGTTGACTTACTGCAGTTTTATCTTTTCTGTTTAAATATCTCTTAAAGCATTGTGACCTGTATCCGCCCTATTGGTAGATCCAATGAGCGCAAGCTAGAGACTTAACTATGGTATTCAGGAACTTGGGTTACACACTTGCATTGATTCATCCCAGATACATTGCTGAAATTGTGCTTGTGGGCCGAGGGGGCAATTGTAAAGATGGAAAAATTCTAATGGCTTTTGTAGTGGGCTGGAAAGCTTTTTTTTTATCTTGTGCTGTAGATAGGGAAGAACATAAGCAAGCATTTTAAATGAATAATAAATACAAGAAATGTGCAGCTGGCATGATTTAGGACTAAGTATTTTGACTATTTTTAAAGTCGCTGTAAAGGTTTTTTCATGGATATTTGTTTAACAATAGAAAAAAAAAATATTGGTATGAACATCTCATGATTTCAAAACTATTAAAACTTTTCCCCATTTCAATTGAAGTCGACATACATATTTATCTGATTCACAAAAGTAATTTAGAGAAAAAAGAACGTCAGAATATTAAATGTTCTGTAAAACAATAAAGCTTTATTAAATCAACATGAATATAACCTTGTTTCAGCCTATGTGTATATCTCACTCATAACATAAACAAATATTAGTAGAGTTAAGTTAACCACCAGCAATCTAAGATTACATTATTTAACATCTGCATATTGTGATGTTTTGGGACGTGATTGAGAAGCAAACTATTGATGATAGTTATGCTTAGTAACTGAATACACAAATAACAGGGTACCACTATTTAAATATATCTGGGTGGTCTATAGGCATTTTGCATCATGGGAAATCAAAAAGGATATATGTGTAAAGAGAAAAAATAAATAAATTGTATGTACCTTCTGACCACAATTGCATGGATGAAGACTAATGATGAGCAAACCCCACATATTTTGCTTTACCACAATAGTTACCTAACTAAAGGTGTCATTTCACCCTACTTTCTCCTGTATCAATCTATAGCTAACACAGTACAATACTCTTAAGGCACAAAATCATGGAAGTGTTTGGGAAATTGCATTGAAGTGAACGGGGAAGGAGAAATTGAACTAGTTCTGAATTGATTATGATTGTACAATGGTCTTAAGTGTCACTGAGGGCTAGGGAAGTACCTCCCAACTATGTTGAACTGATTATTGTGGCAATAAATGTGACTTGAGCTGTGAGGCAGAAGTGCTAACCACTGTGCCACTATGCCTCAAACATAGATAAAAGATATAATGGAAACAGACACAAACAAAATGTAACAATGGCTGTAAACTAGCAATAAGTAAAAATGATTACAGTCACAGAGTTGCAGTCTTTGGGGCAGTGATTGGCAGTGCCCACAGCACATTTTTAAAGTCATACTTTATGAAGTGACATCATGCATATATAAAGCAGACTAGGCAGTGATGTTAAATGAGGTGGAGTATGCTTGCAATAAGCATGTGTGAAAGTTCTGCTTATGGCTACTACACATCTGTGATGTCATGCTGGACTTGCAAAGCATCATAGGTTTATGGGGAGAAAATGTTTGTCAAAGACAGCCATAGGGCCAATTTCCAGGGAAGTATTAAGGTCTCTGGCAAATGCATCATATTCACTGAGAAAAATGCTTTGTCAAAGTTTGCCGATCAACACTAATGTTAACAGAACACAAGCAAGGAATATGGTGATTACTGAAAAGCTAATCATTATTTCTTTTTGGTTAAAAGTATAATGCAGAATGGCTTGTAGTTTAGGATGAGTTAGTTTTTCATATTGTATTCCTGCAATCCACCAAAGTTTCTCCACCAAAAAAGCATACCTACAAGCGCTTTACCATTGCAGAACCTTTTTCAGGAACCAGTGAGTTCCTGCACAATGTAGGCCCTAGGCCACTTGTGGTTCCTGGCCACTTTTGTTTGTTGTATTCCCACTACACAACAGGAACCAGGAGGTTTTATGCAAAATATGGGATTTGGAAAGAAGAGTGACGGAGTATGAAGATCCTCAGGTATTGCTACAATGCAGTCTACAGTGCAGTGAACCAGGGAGGCAGCAATAAAGAGTGATGTGGTGGGAAGTATGGTTTTTCATCTTCACTGTTAACTCTCCAAAATCCAAATTACTAACAGATTTTTAAGATGGTGCCAGTTCTTGTGGTCAACCAATCAGCACAATTCATCACCCAAGCCTCATCCACAATAGTCTCCAGTTTTACAAAAAGTACAGTAGGAATTAAAAAAATATATACTGAGAACTGCCTACCATTGACTACAGAAGGCCCAAGTTCCTGTAGTGGGACAGCTACAAAAGTTCCTGAGGTTCTGAAAAATCCCTGGTTCTTGAAAAAAGCTCCTGTAGTGCGAAAACTCCTAATGACACAAAGCAGTTCCCAAAGCTAGTTCCTTGGTGCAGACTTTTTTCTATATTCCTGTAACCTCAGTATTCTCTAAAGGGCTATTTTCCATTGCTGGTAGCTGTGCTATGATTACATAGTAAACAGTCTACTTTTAAAAATGGCTTCTGAAATATATGTATATGACTGTACATATACTGTAACTCTATATGCTTCAGGTATAGCAATCGTAATACTGCAGCATCTTCACCTGGGACCAGTCATATTTTTAAGATAACTGTTGCCTGTGTAGAATTTAAAATACTTAAGACACTTCAGTCAAATTTGTAAAACAGATCTCTACTAAATGAATAATGTAGTGAATGACTTAACAAAGGGTCTAGTAGTTGATAAGGAAATTTGGTATTATTTCTTTGACAGAGCTGTGAAGCTCACATGATTTGCTGATTTGGAAATATTTAGGAATGCATGTGGTTTGAAACCAGAACTTCGATCAATTTTTATTATCCTTGATTGGCAGGACTGGGATCATGTTCACCATTGCATCTTGATTCTGACAAAGTAGCCTCTCAAGTCCTTTCCCCTCCAAGTGGATATACATAATCTTGAAGGGACAGATGAATGGTTATATGATAGACCTCCGTATATTAGAGACATTTAAAATTGAATAAGGTTTTGCAGGATGCCTGCCATGTTGTTAGTGTACTATATGGAAAAAATATTTTGCATTAGTGTCATTTTAAGTTCTTTTCAGTAATTTTCATTATCATTATACAATTTTAAGTTACCACTCTATCCAAAACAATGACCATTTTCTCATTCAGTTAACCTAATGCTTTTGCAAAATATTTTTAGACTCCATCAGATATAAAGTATTTTGGGGTGTTTGTTAAAAAGCCATAATAGCAAAAAACAAAAAAGATCTAATAGAATAAAACTTTAGGATGTATATCAGAAAATGTCTGCTATGGAAACAGTCATTTGAAAACTCTGGGATAAGCTACCTTATTATTACTTAATAAAAATGATTACATTCTAAAATTTGTTGACCATCCTTTTGGGTCTTTTTTGATTGCAATACGCCAGAAAAAAATTTATGCAAGTGGAACACCAAAGAAGAATAATCAATTTAGCATCAATAATGGGGGGGAGCATTCTTTCAGTCCATGGCTCCCTAAAAGTCAGTCAGTCATTATCTAACCCGGTATATCCTAACACAGGGTCACTGGGGTCTGGTGGAGCCAGTCCCAGCCAACACAGGGTTCAAGGCAGGAAACAAACCCCGGGCAGGGCGCCAGCGCACCGCAGGGCACACGCGCACAAACACACACACACCTAGCACACACTAGGGACAATTTAGGATCGCCTATGCACCTAACCTGCATGTCTTTGGACTGGGGGAGGAAACCCACGCAGACACAGGGAGAACATGCAAACTCCCAGGTCTCCTAACTGAGAGGCAGCAGCACTACCACTGCGCCACCATGCCGCCCCTCCCTAAAAGTGAATGCCTAAATATAGAAATGGAGCCCTTTTCTCTAAGAATGAGGAGAAGCCAATATTGTAATTTCATTTTACTTGTACACACTACCATTTTAGTCTACAAAAACCTAGTTGGCATTATTGTAACACATTTTATGAAGTAACATGTGTCTTACTTCAGAACTACAAATGATAGTGGAAAGTTAATATTGGTTTGTGCAGCTGTAGACAGCCTTGAAATGACCCCTCCTTGGCTTACCAAATTAAAACAAGTTGACTTGAATAGCTAAACAAAGTTATTGGGCTTTTGTCATAAATCTTCTAAATAGCTTCTGATAAATGTAAGCTTACATTATTTCAAGTATAAAAACATTTTTAAATAATATGAATCTAGTCAATTTTGGAATGGTCCAGTCATAAAAGCTTAAAGCAAACAATAAAAACAAAATTCTTCGTTTCCATTCAATGTCGAGTGAGATGTTGGTTTACTTTGTTCACTTCCAATGTTTATTATGTCACCCTTGCAGTTGAAAAGTTGGAATGCGATTTACAGTGTAATTTAGCTAAGCCCATATTAACAGAAATAGAAAAAAGTTGTTTTGTTATTTAACATTACAAAATACAAATAAACGGAGAACAAGGAAGAAAAAATGAAAATGCATTTTTTAGGGGGTAGTGTTGTACAGATTAGATTCTCTTTATTACAATATACAGTGTTAGGAAATGTGAACAAGAAATGTACCTCATCTTATATACTTGTCCCAATTACATGCGTATCCAAACCCATTTTAAAAATCTTGTTTCATGTTTAGTATCTTTAAATGTAAATTAAATATTTTTTGTTTCTCAAATCTAGATTCTGTTATTTTCACCAATTTGAGAAATCTTCAACCCCTACTTTATCCAATTTAAGGTCACAAGGAATCGGTCTATATTAACAACTTCAAGCACAAGCTAGTAAGCAGCATTGAACAAGGAATTAATCCATCACGGGACCCATCCATATAGACACAAAAATTTTGAATTTTTGTTCATTCGAACATGCACATATTGAGGAACAATTATAAACACAGGTTGATTGTGTACCTTCCACACAGACAGAAACCAGGCATGGGATTTGAACCCAGGAAGCTAAATCTGTGAGGCAGTAGCACTAAACCACTGTGCCACCCAAGTTCAGTGTAATTGTAAACTGAATAAAGTGATGAATCTGTAGAGTTTTAGAATCATTTCTTTTCTAAGCTACGTCAAAAATAAATAATGTGTACAGTATGTCTTGCAGCTTGTTGGTCACACCAGCCCCTTGGAGCCCAACTTTATGTGTTTGCCAAATTTTAAACTTCTTTGTTGCAACCTCGTTGTTAATTTCTTGTAACTAATATGTTGGTGTTTTTATCTTAGTCTGGATTGCTGGGAAAATGCAGTTATATGCTTGAGTTCTACCACATATGTCTAGATTGATTGATTAATAATTATACATGTGGTGGATTTGCACTCCTTCCAGATCTGGCTTCTGCTAGCTCTTTGTTTCTCTTAAGGGAAAAATTCACTCTACAAATGATTTTTCACTTGATATTTTTAATCATTTCATTGTTTTAGATTTTAACTGTCAACAATGCTAAAATGAACTCTAACCTACTGATAGTGCATATATTTAGCATTGAATCCAAGTAATCCAATTCAAAGTCATCAAAAGAAGGGCCTTTTCCATCAGAAATCTGTTGTGCCACTCCAACACAGGACATGCTTCCACAAATGCATGCATATTCCCTCCATGCTTATTCTGGGCCCAGAAACCAAAATGTCATTTAGCCAGCAGTATGCTTCTTCCTTATAGGCCTAACTGGGTCTGTTTTACTGTGTATTTGAAACATTTGCAGGAAATATCACCATTGAAGGTGCTTTATAAAATAAAGATAAATAGACATATTGGCTAAAATACACTACAGACAGGGTAGTCCTTGGTCTAATGATGTTATTGCTGCTAACCTGCATTCACCTATGTGTAGATTAGTGAATGCAACATTGTAACATTCGTTATTCTTTGAAAGTGAACTCCAGCCTAGTTAAAGCATAATTTTCTTTTAAAGCATGTTGCATTTTTTGCTAGAGGTATTTGGTCACTAATTTTAAGGCTTCATTTGTTTAGGATATTCAAATTGGTAACCCACATTACCAGCAATGCAACTTGAAACAAAGAGAGTTTTGGTATAAACAATAGCAGAGTGTTTTCTTATTTGCCTTCGACCTTAGAATGATTTGCACATAGCAATAAATGAAGTTTATTCTGGTAACCATTTCCTTTTTGTTATAAGTAGTTTTCTTTTTAAGTCTTTATTTTTTCCAGTGTTAGCAGCTTTCATTACGAATAATGTATTAAATTTGATTTGTCTGACTTGATGTATTTGTGCATGCTTCTTATTGTAAACTTAAGTGGGAAATCATGCCATCTTTTTCATGGTTTACCATTTTTAAAATGTTAGCAGTTATTCCTGTTTTAATTCAAAGTGAAGGTTTTTAATGTTTTGTTTGAACCCGATGATAGTTAGAATACATTTATTAAGACACTTTTTTTGTAAACAATTATCAGAATGTCTTGATCATTATCTATCCAAGCTATATTCTGAAGTTGAATAAATAACTGAAATATAATTTTAACAGATGGTGCTTTTGCAGTTTTTGTGTTTTAATGATAATTTTGTTTGTTCATTTTTTTTAATGTAAAAAGTAAGTTTGACTGTGAAATTATTGTAGGATTTTTTTTTGGGACTAGTGAACAGAAAGTTAAACCTGTTGATCCTTAAGTTTTTAATTTGATAGTTTTGGGATGAAAAGTAATATAGTGATATTTGGAGGGGGCTTGTATGCCTCTAAAGTCTTGTCTGGATATATTTTAGATTAGTTGCATTAATAAGTTGTATGAACTACATATTTTTGTATTGGCAGTAAGAGTTATTAACTATTCCTTCATTCAGTTCTAAACCCCTTATTCCAGTACTGCCCCTTCATAATATATATATTAACAGGCTAAAAAATTATATGCCCCACTTTCTGTACTTGATTTCGTGCATGGTTAGCTCTTAGTTTACGTGATACTTTGGAAAAGCTCCCAGTAAAAACTTTTGTATATTCCTGTGAAAATGAAATGTATTCCTGCAATCTAGATGTTAATATTCTGTTCTTATGCAGTGTCAGTCTGTAAGTGAACATTACATGAGAAACTACTTAATTACAAGAAAATATAGTAAAGAACATAATTTTTTTAAAAATATTCTTTCTCTCCTAAAACTACTAAATACTTTAAAGGGTTATTAAACATTTTTTAAATGTTAATAATTCTGAAAAAAATTTACAGCATGTCCCATAGATCCTGCTGCCTATTTCAATCAGCTAGTGTCCTTTATATCACATACTGAAGAAGGTTCTTACCTTTTGAGGTGAATTGCCAGTTGTAGAAGGCCTGTGTCACAACTGTTCAAGAAAATCTCTTACTGGAGTTGAAGTAGTGGTTTTCTGGCAACTTTTCCCAGCATGTCACAAAGTTTATGGGAATTTAAAGGAGGAGGCGGGGAGTCAGACTCCAATTCAGGGAGGGATTACTGCTGTTTCAAAGCCCTTTGAAAGCTGGGATTGGCTATGGTGATGTGCCAGCTTCATTTAACAAAAGTTTACTGAACTCTAACTAGCTAAGCACTTGTCTTCAGTTTTTCTAAATATTTATATTAAATATATTGAATCTGCTTTTCTAGTGATCTAGTGGAGTATTGTGGAGAAGGACAAGCAGTGAAAGGAATTTGGTGTACTTGCTTCAACCTTTAGAAAAGTTTCAAGATCAGTTGTTGTTTTATTCTGGAAGGGTGTAGGTAGTTTGAAATCTGAAGGCTGCAGCTTTATAATTTAACCAAAACAGTACAGTATATGTATGTATACTTGCCTGCTACTTGATTACAGTATGGATAAGAAGCAGGGTGGTGCTGAGCAGCTAAGTTATGGAAACTTTTTCTTATGAAAACACTACTGCATATGAAAGTCGTGAAATTTAAGAATGGGTAAGGGTGAAGAGCACTTTGGATCTGGCAAATTGCATGGATTGGGTTTCTCAGTCTAGTTCCCTCTGGTTACTATAGGTGTGGTATCTGCATGTTATCCTGTCTGTATAATTATTCATCCATCTGTCCATTGCCTATAAATTTGCAGTTATGACTGATTAGAGGCTGTGATTTTGTTTAACTGTTTCTTGTGAGGTATATCAGATTGGCAAACCTCAGTCACTGATCTCATCACTTGGGCCATGCCAGTTTAAATGACTGAAAATTGTTGCCCTTGTCCATTTCTTCCAGCATAGTCATGATTGCCCCTTTTGGTGACAGCCAATAACTTGCAGCCTGAGCAGGTGCTGTATGAAGGTTTGACAGGTAAAGTCTTGTGTAAAACACGAAACATCAGACAGAAAAGCCTCTCTTCTGTTTGCAAGGTTCAGAATACCTATGTTCCTTATTCCTCATCACTACATTCTATGCATTGTATTTATGGATGAGTATTGACATTGTGCCTGTCACTACAACTGAAGACAAAATCAAAGGCAGACAAACCTGAATTTTGCTAAAGAGCAATTGAATCTTAGGAATACATTAAGTGTGAATGAGAAAACAAAGAATGGCTGTTTGAAAACAACTAAAAACTTTGACAGCTCAACTATACTAAGGGGCCAAAAAAGACTCAGAGAGACATAGTAGTAGTATACTGATATTGATAAGAAAATTGAGGAGAAAAGGTTTGGCAGAAAACAAAGATGGAAGGCAGCAAAGAGACCTCTTGTAAGAAGCTGCAAGTCAGGAGAATGTCTTCTTAATCATTCAGGAGATGGGAAACAAAAGAGAGTGTTGTAGGTGTGAACTTCTTCAGAAATCTGGAAGGGAACACAGTGATTGATAATAATGGGCTTAAGGACACCTGCAGCAAATACTTCAAGAAGTTGTTGAATGAGGATAATGATGTTCATTGGGAGAAATAGGCCTCCGCTGTAGTTTTTGAAAGGGGAAGCCTTGAAGATGCTAAAGAAGACAAATATACGTAAAGCAGGAGGAACGGTATAGAAAATATTGATCTTAGTGAAAGGTCTAGGGATGTAAACATACATATTCCAGTCTACAAAGTAAATGGTGATCCATTGGAATGGACTATATAGAGTAATTGGGCTTTTAAAGTAGGTAATTAGTTGAGAGAGTGCTGGCTTCATGAATAGGATAGCATTTTAGTGAAGTGAAAGAAACACCATTATTGATTTTTATATATCTGGAGGAGACATTGTGATGAGATGGGTATTGAGAAAGTTAGATGCTGATATGTAGATATTTAAGTATTTCTAATGAGGTTTTTTTGGAGAAAGTAAGGTTGTTCTTCAGCTTAGGTTGAACGGTTTGTCCACAGCAGTGATGCCATGGATGATGTAGAGCCATGGATGGAATTGTGGGAGCTGTACCCTTTTTCTGTCTTTTAAAGAAGCCTCCCTGTCAGTAAATGAAAAGCATAACTTAAGAATAAGCAGTGCCACCTCAAAGGATGTCCAGTGCTACAGAAAGTGGAGGAAAAATATTTGAGGACAAGCAGCCAACTTGGGTAAACCTCGAAAATGACTGATAAATTGATAGTGATGTATTGTTTAATGACCATTGTTCATTTTAAGAATTCTTATTGTAAACCTTTTGCACATATTAAAAAGCACACTAAACTAATGCTCATCTCCTAAGTAAGCAGACAAAAATAATAATAAAAAAAAGTGACCATCATATGTTCAAGGCTAGCAATGACTGAATGAATAACACATGAAATCAGATTAAATGTTTTTTTGGTGTTTGCTTTTTTTTTTGGATCAGCAGTTTGTTTTATAGCTCTGTCCTGTGCATCCTTAGAAGGCGATCCACTGCTTCTCTTAAACACAATGCCTGCCAGCCCTGCTGTTCTCAAGTGACTTGTGTTAACGTGTCTTTTAGGGGAAGCAGTGGAGGAGTAAACTGTTTTTTCTGGCAGTGCATTTATTGCTCTTGGCTGGCTGCATGACTTTGGTATGGGCCAGCTATGCCAAGTTACATATAGAGGATACTTGTGCCTGTTGCTGTAATTTTGAGAAGTAATTAAATTGTAATGAACAAGAAGGTGGCGGAGTATAACTATGTGTCATTGGAGAAGAGAACATTAAGCCTTTGACCAGAGGCTTAGAGTCTTCCGGTTCTTGTTGAGGATACCTGTACTGTAGCAAAATTGAAGAGACTGTTCTGGGAGAAAGCACCACATCATCTTCCTGTTAGCTTATGTCTACATTCAATGAATACCTGAACATTTTCAGCTTTTGTGCTGTAATTATTTTGGGGGTGTGGTCTAACAATTGTCATCTTATGTTATTCGTTCTAGTTTTCTCTTGCTTGAAAAAGTTGGTGCATTGAGTGATGCGTTTATGTATAAATAATGCTATATGATTACAATGCACATAATTTGAGCTCTTGTTTAATTTGTGGTTTGTATTTGCTTTCTGTAAAAGTTGTAAGCGATAAGCAGTCTCTGTGTATGTGTGTCTGTCTGTCTGTCTGTCTGTCTCTCTCTGACTCCCAAAATATAAAGTCGGTCATCACTATGCACCACTATTTTAGAATTCTGAATCAACTGTTTAATTTTTGGAGACGCATGGCTGCAGTCTGACTGAAGTGATTAAAGGTCCCCTACATGAAGTTTAAACAAATATGGATCTAAAATGCAGCACCCTGAGGGAGAGCTAATTTTATTCTTACTATGTGAGAATGGAAAATATCAAATTTAGAAAGTGCATTTCACTTGTCCGGAATCAAAATCTATAAATTTCATCCTCTTAAAGATAAGCCTGTACACTGAGTTGAGGTTTTACTTTGTAGATAAACAAAGTTTATAAGCTGGCAACAAATATTTGAATCCTCAACCCCTTTTACAACCTTGTGCAAATGAAACTAGGCAGCCAGCCTTCCTCCACTAAGTCTGAGCCATTGTATGTTTTTTTTTCTATTTGTGTTTATCTTTTGATTCCTTATTTAATTATTTTATTCATATTATTACATATTTTCACATTCCATGTGTCTACCAATTGCTTGTGGCTATCGTGAGAGTTTTAATGAGAGCTGAGTGCCAGATGTTTGTTCTTTTTTTTTTTTTTTTTTATATTTCTGGAAAAAGCTGAGGATAATGAAAATGTTTTCTTGTAAGCTACTGAAAGAGGACATCTCCCAAGAGAATCCTGGACTATCTGTGTTGCTGATGACTGGGATCACTTAGTGTTTTGTGTGTGTGTACTTGTGCCCAGAGGCTAAGATGATGATGATAAAGTGGTCCTGGTATGCACTTACCCCTTGAAACTGTTGAAGGTATATACTGATGTTTTCAGATGTTGCAAGACTGAAATAATCTTAAGTAAGAACAAGTGGACTCTCTGATCCATCATAGAAGAATATCAAATGTCTTTTGGGAGCACTAAGCTTATTATTTTTTATTGTGTCCAAATCATTAGCATTTGTTAGATGACTATATATATTCTTCAAATAATGCAAATGTTTACAGTTTTGCAGAACTGATTTTTTTTTTTTTTTTAATTGTGTGAGCAGGTTAAGGCATTAAGTTAACATTATGCTATGCATGCCCACTTTATTAGGTGTTTCCAAGTAGTATTTTTCAAAAAAATATCCAGAATCCATTTTTTCCGGATATATATGTGCTTTGGTTTTGATTCTTTTTCACAGTGCCTCAAGAGGTTTGACATACTTTTTAGTCAAGGAGAGATAAGTTAATCTGATAGTTAAAACTTTTTTTTATCTTGGTGTTGCAATACAAGTTGATCAGTTTAAAGATTGGTTGAGTAATTAACTTGTCTTTCAGGGTAGAGAAAAGCCAAGCAAAATGACACCTTTTATTGGCTAACTAAAAAGATTACAATATGTAAGCTTTTGAGGCAACTTAGGCCCATTGGTGGAACAAAACCTAGGAGGAGACTAAAAATTCAGCCATATCCATATTCCTTTTCTTCCAAGTGTTCCTAGCCACTACAGTATCCTACCTTCGGTTATCCAACATTCCGTATTATCCGACGTCCCACCGCAAAAAAAAAACAATAGCATCAATCGGCAACAAGAACTACTAGTTGCGAGTGTGAGCGTAGTCTATTTTTTGTTGCTCCCAACTCTGCCGCAGCTAATTACAGTGGAACTTCGGTTTGCAAACATAATTCGTTCTGGAAATGTGCTCGCAGTCCAAAAAATAAGAAATAATGGAAACTCAGATGATTCGTTCCACAACCCAAAACTATTCCTATAAAAATGATTAATACAAAATATAAAGTAAAAATACATAAAGAAAACTAACCTGCACTTTACCTTTGAAAAGAATCATGGCTGGTGTGAGCGAGTTTCTAAACTCTTGTGGGATTCCGCCCAAAGGGACAACACGCGGAAGAGCGTCCCAAAGCAATCGCAGTCTCCCTGCACTGTAGCAGTTCGATGTAAAAGCCAATCCGAAAAGATCGCGGACATGCTATAAGCGTCTGCCGTTGATGGGTGATACAAGGGACATTATAAATGCGCTGGGCTCATTATTACACAGCAAAGAAATGGCACTCGTCAGGAAAGCAGACTACGATCAAAAATGTCTTTAAATCATCACAGGACTGAACTTTTTAAGTACAGTACATACTGTATTTAACGTCCGACAATTCTGTAACTGTAAGTTTGTTTTTTCAGTTAATTCTGTTGTTTTGTTGTAAAACATGGTTATTACGTTCGTAATGTTTGAAATTATAACATAGTTTTACGTTTAATAGGCTTTTTCTTAACACCTGCCATTATCCAACATTTTCGCTTATCCGACATTTGGCCGGCCCGTTTATGTCGGATAAGCAAGACTCTACTGTATTTTATTATTTCTATAGGTTTTCTCCTTGAAAGACAACAAAGAAAATATGTTTTAGTGGCCATTGTGATTGCATAGTTTTAGGCTCCTTAAAGTAGACACTTTCTTTCTCTATAAACTGTTTCTTGAACTGTAGGTTGCAACCCCCCTGTATGACTGTTGGCAGTGATTCTCCAAACTGGACCATGGGGATGACTGACTGTGGCGATTCTCCAGAGGGAACATGCAGCGGGATTATTATGGGTCTTGAAGGCACAAAAAAGGCAAAAATGGGTTATGAAAGAAAGGTTTTAGAATCACTGCTCTATACAGTAGAAATGAAGTAGCATAAGATCAGACTTGCTACAGAAAGAACTATTTAATTCCTCTTGTGCCTTTACACCCCTCCAGCTTTACTATTAATAATAATGGAATGTGCAAGTGCTCTACAACTTAAAAGAATACACTGTAAGTTACCGACTTATCAGAATCCTTTCAAGCCAAGTGCATTGACAGCTTACGAAACATCTTTGTGAAGAAAATAAGGCGCACATTTATAATGGTACTAGTAGTGCATTGTCAGCCAAAAGCAATGTGCTGAAAGCCTCGTGTCTGCAAAGCAGTAGTGGAAGTAGTCGCCAGAGATAACATTCCTGGAAGTGCAATGAGATTAACTGTGTTGTGTGACATGTTAGACACGTCTGTTTTCAGTCGCAAAGGCACATGAAGGAGAGAGAGAGAGAGAGAGCACTTGAATATTGTTGGATGGCTCTGGTCCAAAGTTGAAATACGTTTGTTTTGAAGATCACTTCATTTACTCCATAATATTTAATCAAAAACATTAGGGACTTGCAAAAAATACTTTTTTTATAACTACAATCATATATAAGTACATTTTGCAATTTCATTTGCAGAACTTATGAATCAAATGAACATTGTTTACTAAATTACTAGCCATAAGCAAAAGTTGAAATATATCTGACAGGTAGTAGCACTTAGAAAACAAAGATTAGTAACTTGTCATTTTAATTAAAAGAGAATCACTGACGATTAAAGGAAACTTTTAGGCACCTGGTAATAAACAAGTATGGGAAAAAAAAGTCTGTTGGTATCATGGAACTTTGGTGGGGTAAATCATGGCTCTAGGTAAATAAAAACTAATTATTCAGATGTGTCTAGTTAGGTGGCATATCATTTAGAAACCTTGACAATCCGTATGCGAGAATAATGTCATGCTCTGGAAAATCTGCAGTAGACAAACTTTCATCTACTTTTGCTTGCAGATTTTTATAGCAGTGACAGGACCTGAGCCTGAGTCTTCATAGGCTGGTTTTGTGATGTATGTGGTTTTGTGCATGAACATGTTCAGAACAGTGAGAGCTCTAGAGTCACTATCACACTTCAGGCTTGATCTTTACCTGACTCTGCGCGACTGTTTTTATTGTTTGCAACCTACCACCTTACTGCCAGAAAAGAGTAAAACATTTAAAGCTGATAAAATACCCACAACTGCCTCTGTAGTATTTCTGATGATTAACTATGTTATATTGCATTTGGTGTCGACCAAATCATGGGTGGAGTCAAAGTTGAAAATATTGTGATACCCTATGGTCCAAAGCAGTATTGAGGTAAAATACAGAAGAAGGCAAAAGTTGCTTTTATAGAATAGTTTACCAGCATACATTTGTAGTTATTCATCTACTATGTAAGCATTTTAGTATTGCAATTGTGTATCCTTGTCTTGTGAGTGGATCATAGAGTGGAGGAGCAGTTGTGTGCTACATTCTGTGTGCATCACAGTGATTAGCTCCGTGATGTTTAACATATCAAAGTGTCTTGATTGATACCATTTGTATATTTTCAGTAACACTATCAGTTTTAAAAGCCATGTCACCAGGATTAGTGAGTTATGATTTGTCCAGCACTGCTTTGTTGGTGTAATTTTTATTCTGCCAAGACTGTTCACTTCCATGCTTTAGCCAAAAACACATACATGTCATGTCAACACAGTAGATAAAGGTAAATGAAAATGAATGCAATAATTGTGGATCCACCTACGTTATGTTTCTTTTTTCCTTTAAAAGAATCCAAAAACAAATGTAGAAAATTTACTACATAGGTTGTAAACCCCATTTTTCTAGTTTTGGTGTAAAATAAATAATACAAAAAGAAATGGCAACAGTTTTAGCATTTTTGAAGTATGGAGCCAAGGAAATGTGCTTTGTATCAGTCAGTATTAAATTGCAGTTCGTTCTCTTGTTATAGCATCTTTAACATTGGAAGATGGGTAATTCACTGCCTATTGTCAGCTATTGACATTTGACACAACTTGTCTTCTGGTGACAGTGCTTATAATTATGTTGACTTTTTTGTACATTTGCCCTCCTTTTACCCTAATTTTTTATTTTTGTCTTGTCCATATGACCTCTTGTGGTGTATTGACGGCAGGAAATTGTAGCCGTATATATCAAGTTTTATGTCACCAGCACCAGTAGCTGCAATATCTACCATTGCAATAATAATTTCACATTTTTTAGGATCATAATCTTGTTAGAATAATGGATATTTCTCTACTTATATTCACCACTGTATTCCCTTTTTAACATGTTTATTAGAGCTCCTCACAAATTGGTATTTTCTTTATCCATAAATATTTTTGTTTTCACCTATGTCTTGTTAGTACAGTAGTGCTATTTAAGATCAAATGCCTCTTACTCAAAAGCCTAAAGGAATACATTCCTTTCCTATTCCATTTCTATTTGTGTTTTCTTAGAGATCAATGTTTAGAAATATCATCAAGAATATTTTAAAGACTTAAAGCGGATCTACAATAACTTAATATGTTTTGCTTAGAAATAAACTGCAAACTAGAAGGCTATCTGAACTGACTATTGAAGTTTCTAATATGCTTTACAAAGAATAGGTTGTCATTACACACATAATGTAATCTTTTGACCACAAGAGAAAGAGAGCAACCTTTTTAATTCATGTCTTTCTTAATCTAAACATGTAGAAAAAGCCAGTGAGATTTTAACTCTACAAATAAAAAAAATGAGTTTTAGGACATTATAAAGATTAATAATAAGAGAGGAATCAAAGTTAGTGAAATGTAGAGAAATAAGTAATATGTTTAAGGAATATAGGCTGCGTGCACATTGGAGTGCAGTGATGGAGATACATACGCTACCAAATTCCTTGATAAAACAGAATTGTTGCAGGTCAGTACACCACGTTTAGAATAGCAAGACAAACAACTGAGGTTCATTGACATCCAGAATGGTAATTTCTTTATAAAACAGAAATACATAGGTCCAGATGGCTACCTACAGTAGATGAATTCAGTAAAAAGCTATACATTGTTTGTCACCTTGATAATAGCTATATTTGAGTAGTCTAGAGAATACAATAATTTACCAGTAACTCTATGACAGGCTTTGCTCACTGTCTTTCCAAAGAATAAAGATCCTCTTGAGTGTGCAACTTAGAGACCTGTTTCATTACTGAAATTTACGATAATGGAAGACGTTTTAACTGTAAGAACTTTAAGAATGCAGTGTTTATTTCCATAATATCACAAAATCAAACGGAATTTGTAAAATATAGATAACTATTGTCAGACCTTTGACTGTACACCTTCAGTACCTTAGCTATGACTGGTATTGTTTTCTCTGTAGATACAGAAAAACATTTTGCAGTGAAGAATGGCGAGATTTTTAGTATACTTTGCAGTTTGCAAGTTTGTGAATTATGTATGTTCTTGAATCATATTGGTGTGTTCTTGCCTAGAAGCTTGTGTTTATTTTAACTAAATAAATTCTGATTATAATATACTAAGCAGGTCTGTATAATCCCAAGCTATTAATTCTCAGTCAGAGCCAGAGATATAGCAACTTTTATAAGAGAAAATGAAATTATATCTATCCATGCTTAAAATGTGGTATTCTGTGTCACTCATCATTGTTCATTGTGTAATGAATGCATGGAGGAATTTTCTTTCTTTAGGCTCAAAATCATTTTGAGTAATTTTCTGCGTCAGATCTGTTGCATATCAGCCTAAAATGAATCACTTTTCTATTGATTGTTTGCTGGCCTTACTTGGTCAATTGACAGCACCTCAATAGCTCTGAAGGTGCAGCAACATTTCCATTTCTTCGGGAGCTAAAGTAGGCAAGCCTCCTTTCCTCCATTCTCACCATATTCAACAAGAGTGTTCTGATCAGCTGCATCACTGTCTGGTTTGGGAACTGCAGTGTCTTCGACTGTAAGGTCCTACCACGGCTAGTGCACGCATCAGGAAGGATGCGATCTCTCATTCCTCCATTAAAGACAACTTTATAAAGTGTTGTATGTGCAAAGCCAATAGCATTGTGAAGGACCTCTCAAACCTCTCTTGAGGTTCATTTTGTCTCAAATCCAGAAGACCCAACCAGTTCTGCAACAGCCTGTTCCCCTTGGCTGTCTGGACTGTGAACTCTGTGCTGCCCCCCTGCCCTGAGATCTGCTCCTTGAAGCTTATTTATATTCAGTACATGTATTACATTTGTTGTTTTTTTCTTCTTATTTGTTGTTTTTTATGGTATGACATTAAAGCCATTTGAATAAGATTATGCAGTTGTTTAGTATAAATTGTTTTTAAAGAGATTAAAAAAAAAAAAAGGAAACAGAACGGACAATCTAGTCACACAATATTGGTGTTCAGTATTGGCCCATAAAAAACCTGATCAATGCACCCTTAACAAACATTGTGGTGCTTTCCAAATAACAACAAGCTGAAGTCTCCTGAATGAGAAGAAGAAAACATTCACACTTTATGACAGAGAGGCTGTAAAGGGTGTGCAGCAAGGACTGAATAAAAAACTGAGTGAAGGGACAAGGAAGCTTACAGAGCTCAAATAGAAAAGAAAAAACTCACTCTGCTTGGAATGGGCTGGGCATATTACGGGACTTAAGCAGACCAGGGCTCAGGGCGATGTGGACAAAGCTAACCATTTTTTAATAAAATATTCATTTCTTCCACAAGCACTTTCTTCCAATTGGTTGTTCCACCATATAATCAATCCCCTTGAATCAACAATGCCTTTCACTTCAGCAAGTATGGTTAGTGAAAAGTCCAACCTTGACTATCAGTATTGGCTGGCTGTAACTGATGATGAAGGGAGGGGACAACTGAGGAGGCCATGCACAAGAAAAGCTGGAGGACCAGGCTGAGTCAGTTCTCAAGTTCTTAAAACCTGTGCAGACCAATTTTGTGGACTAGCATCTCATACCTAATTGCCATATGTCTTGCCAAATTCATATCATGACCACCATAGTTGGTCTCTCCAAAAGTTAGAAGTGAGAGATAGATGGTATAAAGTGGGTTAGATTAGATAAGGCAGGTGTCTCGTTTTTTTTAATCTTACCAGTGTTTTTTAAATTTCTGGAGTTATGGTGCAAGCAATGTTAGCCATTATATTATTCATTAAATTAAATATAAATTCTTGGAAAATATGATTAGCCAAAATGTTGCAGCAAAGCATAATGATTAAAACTCTTAATTGAGAACATGGCCAAAAAAAGTTCACATTCTCATTCTCCCACCCAACCCACTAGTGTTGCATATGTGCAAGGAGTGACTGCAAGGCCTGTCATAATTTCTCTAGAAAGAAAACTGGATATCCCTTCCACATGACACTTCATCATAACAAATTAATCCATGCTTGTCCATGTATCTTTAGTTTCAGAAAATTATGATTGGCATTTTATGTAAGCATTTTAATCCACCGTATCTGCCATGCAAGTAATGGCACTGAATTAATAGAGATTAAAATTTAATTCTCAATACCTGCAGGAATAAATTAAATAATTCTGATTAAAGGGTTAGGTACTGGTTGCTCATAGCATACTCTTCTTATATAATTTTGAATTCAGTAGTAGTATGCAAGCTAGCTAAAGGTATAAAATGTTCATTAAACTATAGTTGTGGTCTCTGTAATGAAAGAGAAACAAAGAATGAAAATCTAGTACAGTTTATTTTTATAAGTTGTAATCCTACTTAAAGGTTAGAGTCTTCAAAGTATATCACTCTGTTGGAGACTTATTTCATTTTATATTTCATTATCCTGCTTAAAAGGCTACTTTTTCATCAATCCGACCATACCATAATGAACTATGATTATCTGGAGTTAACATGTTCCCTGGAAATCATATTTTCATATTCTTTCTGGAAGTAAATGATAACAAAGTAGTAAGTCCACATGCATTTTAATATTAACAGCCTAATTATGCACAAAACGATGATTTTTCTTTCTTTTATTTGGCCATTTAAGAATTTTCCCATATTGGAATATAACCTACAATGGTATTTTTTGCATTTTAAATTCTGGTACAAGGTATTTTGTTTTTTTTATGTGCATATTTCTCTAATGTTAACATTAACTTAGCTAAGTAATAATATTTGTCCCTCTTTAGCTAACAACTAGCGATCGATATGTAAATCAATTAAACTCTTAGATGTTGCTGGTGCCTGGTCATCATTGTGACGATGTGATACCCTCTAACAGCATTATCATCTGACAAAATACTGTATTATGGGCTTAAACGTTTTGTAGACTGGGAGCCTCATAACCATCTGATGCTTCTTTGAAAAACCTTTTTTATTTGCAATACATAGTTGATAATGCTGCTGCTTCAAGGAATTGGCAAACATTTCTGGGCTGTTAAATTACTTACCAAAGCACTTATTATGCTGTTCTTGTCCACTTTCTTAAACAGCATTGTCCATATTGGATGCATTGTCTGTCGCAACAGCTGCTGGATTGTGTGGTTTCTCAAATTTCAACTCTTATACAGCAGAACATAGCACTTCACTGGTATTGATGTCAATGTTCATATAGAGGTCTTGTGTAAAGCAGCCTGCCATCTTCCAGACTGGTGTGAAAACTTAGTAGATCCCCAGTATCACTGACAGCTTTATGTTTTACATAATCAGAAAAATAGATATAACTATTCTTCTAAGATAAAGTTGGTTTGGAAATATATACTTCAGTTGTAGCTTTTCAACAAGATTTTTAAATCCCTTGTTTTTAACAACAAAGAAGGATCTCAAGCCACGGGGATTTTGCTAGAAACTGGTGGCACAAAGACTGATGCCAAGTTATTTATCCTTTTGATTGAACGGCTAGGGGTTCAATTTCAATAACTTATGTTGTCTTGTTGTGGTTATGCTAATGGTGTTCCGGACACTCTATGAAAGTGTAGCTTTCAAAATGTGCAGAGTGTGTTTGGTTTATCAATGGTCTTTGACTCATTTTCAGAATTTCTAGAAGTCCAAAAACTGCCAGACCATTGACTATAGTTTATTGATTGAGGCAGTGGCATCTCCTGAGGGAAAGCTTTGAACTAAGAACACAATTATAGTGGTTGTTTTATTTTATATCTTTTCTGCCTTTGTGTTACCTCACTTTACCTTTCTGGACACACAGCATTTAATAAAGGGATCACAGTACTAATAAGTAGAGATTCTACGGTCAGGTTTTTTTTAAAGGTGATATCAGTCACTGATTTCATGTTACTTGATAGTCCAATTCTGATGCAGATTAAGAACTTTTTTCCCCTTACCCATACTAATAAAATATGGACAAAATATTTATCAATAATACATATTGCACAAAAAATAAAATGCTTTTGCTAATTGCAAGTTATCATACTGTTTTTTTTGTACTGTACCTATACGAAATAAGGCTTAGTAAAAAAAGTAGTTTTCATGATTTCTTTAACAAAAAGTGTTTGCATGTGTGGTCCAAGAGATTATGATATGCTAATGCCCTCCTGAGAGATTAACCATGGAGTACACTGTCTTTTTTTTCTATGTGGGTGTGGCATGGCACAGTATCAGCGCGTACTCCTAACCTTTCTCTCTCTCTCTATTGTGTCTACGTGACCACACGGTAATACCCAAACTATTCTGAAGCAACATTTGCACCGATTTGTGTTTTTTGTACCACACATCCTCATAGACCTTTATAGTAAGAGGCATCCCTTATCTATGATGGAGCGTTCGATCAGAAGAAAGTAGGAAGCTAGTTTTAAATTAAATGTCGTTGAAGCTGTGAAAGAAATTGGTAACTGTGCTGCTGCAACAAAATTCGATGCAAACTGATGTGAGATTGGAGGAGGCAAGAAAATGTAAAAAAAAGAAAAAGAAAAGAAAAAAAAGTGATTTTATGATCGATTTTTCAGGTTTCAAGACCCGAATTCTACATGAGTATATATGGCAAGCAGCAACTTCAAATTTATCTTTATCTCCCCACCTACCCTTATGGAAGTACATAATTATGAGGTGCTTGGTGTTTATTTCCCTGTGTGACTCTATCTCTTATATTTGCTGAAGCCCCCTCACAGTCAAGTGAGCTGACTGGGAAATATTTGTAGGAAAATGCGATCTCTGCTTCCCTTGGAAATCGCACCATTCCAGTCGTCACCATATTTCACAGGCTTACAGAAAGCTGTTGCTCTGATTCATATAAATCATTAGGGTATAGCTATTTTCTGAATATTGCAGATAAGACTGTTACATGACTGTTGGGGGGTACCAATATTTGAGAAAAAAATATTTGTTTTATGATGCGAATTTCTTTTTCCTTTCATTTATTTTACTTCAAGTAAAAGTTAGATTTTTGATATTTTGAATGAAAAATTGAAAGCATAAACAACAATAAGACTTTTTTTTTCAAAGCCCTCAAATAATAGTGAAGGATACTACTGTATACAGAATGACAGAGAATCGTGACAAAATTCTTGTGAAAAATTCCATTACCTAAAAACAAAAAATGAACTTATTATTTAGATCACACAAGGAAAAACTATTAGACATTTTCCTCTGACTATGATTCAAGTTTTATCATAATATCCCTTAAACTCCTTTCATTTTGATGTTTACATATGAAATCTATTTTATATGTTTATTCCATCCACATCTTTAAAGCACTACAAGACTACATATTAATATGTATTGGTGAATCTGTAATGCTGGATTCTAAGTCTACATATTTTTAAACATTTTACATTAATTTCTTGGAGATTGCCCATTAAGGGATTATTGTTTATTTCATATTTTATTTATTATTGATTACTAAACGCAAAGTCAAGTATTGTCATGGATGTTTGGATATGAGGAAAACATGAAGTTGGAATTAATCACTTTGTTTTCTCTTTAGGTGATGCCTTTAGTGAAATTAAAAGAGGATGAACTTAATAAGAAAGAACAGATAATTAGCTGGTAAGTAAGATTATGTGTTCAATGAAATGTTTTTTTTAATGTGATACAACAAGAAGAATGCATTTGGTTTCAGACTTTGTAGTTTTCTATCATTTACTCCAATGGTGGAATATAATTCTGATTTGAGTCTATGAAAAAACTATTAATCAGTTTCATGTAACACAAACACTGATATGATCAATTAAATACTAAGACATCTTACATAGCTGATCATTATATATGTACTTCCTAGATTCCAAAAACAATTGTTTAAGTCAGTTTTTAAAGAGCTTTGTGAATAAAATGGATAAAGATTACAGTGGTTTCAGTTTTTGTCTTGCCTATTTGAAAAGCAAGGTTAACGGTATTGCCAACCTAGGCTGTTAGGATTAATTATAATGCTATTAAGTTAAATTATGATTTTTATAAGATCTGTGCCTGGATTAAGCAGAAGTGTTGCACTATTTAGGTTAAAGACATAAGCATAATCGGAAGCAATATTGCACAAGACATAGGAACATATATGACTGTGCATTTGTCAACAAGCCAAACACTTTCAAGTATTGAGAACAAGACAAGATTGGAAGGAAGGTATAAGTCTAGTATCTCACTTGGCATTAAATGAAATGAATATATGTTAAAAATGGAGGAGGAGAATTAACATGTACCTTCACTCTCCCAAACAACAACCATCGTTGCAAAGGAAATGTCTCCAATTCACAGCCTTAAAAACTTAAAACCAAGGTCAGGAATGGATTACTTATATAAAATTATAATGCAGCCTCTTACTTTTTTCCTCAAAATCAGGAAGTATTTAAAAATAATTTGCATTGACATTTGTTGCATTTTTAAATTACATATTTAAGTGAAATGAATACTGTTATTGAAATATATTAAGATTTGTCTTGCGGTGTACATTGGCTAAATATTCCTATTAGTTTTCCACGGCAATTTACAGTAAATTAGTATATTAGTAAAATTAGGATATTAACAATTAGGATTTACCTGCACCAAGTAACAAACCCTTAAGAAATAACCATTGCAATATAGCAGACCTTTATAAAGAAAACACTAAAAAACATTGGGAAGGCTCTGAAAGGAGAAGAGAGCAAGGGTTAAGAGGACTGAGAAGTGCAATGCAAAGTTGTGTGCTAGTTATGAAGCTGTCTTTAGTTTCAACTGTCACCTCTCTTATCGTGAGATTTTATTTGTAGGTGATACTTTTCCATGCAGTATTCTCCTCCAGTCACAATGGCACACAGGGATTTGCACTGACTGTTATGTACCTTGGATTCCTCACATATTACAAGTATAACTATGATTCTTTGAATTTCCCATGACAGGTCATTTTGCATTATTTTGACATGTGTCTTGAGTCATTTTTTAGATACTGGGGAAAAAAATCTTAAAAGGTAGCTGTTTAGTGCACTGGTGTTCTGCTTCATTACCTATTAAGCTAAGTTCAGTTTTTACATCTTATATAATGCCATTTATCAGTGTTAAAGGGTATCCTTCAGAACAGGGGTGTCAAACTCCAGGCCTGGAGGGCTGCAGTGGCTGCAGGTTTTCATTCTGACCTTTTTTCTAATTATTGACCAGTTGTCACTGCTGATTAACTCCTTTTCCCTTCGTTTTAATAGCCCTGTTTTTAAGGATTCAGTCCTCTGAATTGATTTGTTTCTTCATGAAATAGCAGCCAAACAGAAATGGGATGTGAACAGAGCCAACAGATGAGCAGCTAAACTGGGATTTCAAACTCCAACCAATTTCACTCCAACCAATCTAATAATGAGAAGCCGATTCTTGCTGTTAAATAATTAAGCCAGTTATTTAATTTTGTGGTTTGTTGCTGCTCTCATTCTGGCACAGCAGACATTTCCAAAACTGTTTGATTTTCTGTTCGTCAAACGTTTTGGTGACCTGAGAGATCAGCCTTACTGAGACCTTCACTTTTCTTTATTTTCAGATATTGTGTGACGGGCACAGGTGAGCTGGTCATGTGGCAGCTTGTTTTGTGTTTCATTGTTGTTTGGCTGCTAATTAAAGAAAAAGAGACAACTAAGGGGCCTCAGTCAATTTAATTAAAACTAAAGCAAAAGAAGTTAATTAGCAGCAAAAACTGGTCACTAATGAAGAAGATGGTTAGAATGAAAACCTGCAGCCACTGCTGCCCTCCAGGCTTGGAGTTCGACACCTGTGCTTTAGAAGTTCAGATTGTCTTTCAGATAAATGTTCTTTTTATGTGTGTTAGTGTTCACACAAAGCTAAAGTAATGTTTTTTTCTAGTCCTTATGTTCAGTTATTTAATCGAAACATATTTGTAGACTGATAAATACAAATATGTACAGCATGATATCCTTAATATTTTACAGTTATTTTTCTTGTGGGCAAAAAATTCTGTGTGTTTGAAAAAATTTAGATATGTGTATTGAATTTAAAACGAGAAAATCATTTTAAGTGAATAAATCTGCTTAGAAACATATTTAAAATTCCATCCATCCCTAATCCAATCCACTATATCCTAACTACAGGGTCACGGGGGTCTGCTGGAGCCAGTCCCAGCCAACACAGGGCGCAAGGCAGGAAACAAACCCTGGGCTGGGCGCCAGCCCACTGCTGGGTACACACACACACGCACACACCAGGAACAATTTAGGATCCCCAATGACTTGAACCTGCATGTCTTTGGACCGTGGGAGGAAACCGGAGCACCCGGAGGAAACCCAAGTAGACGCGGGGATAACATGCAAAACCAGGTCTCCTTACTGCGAGGCAGCTATCACTGCACCACTGTGCTGCCCATTTTTAAAATTATATAATCTTAACTTGTCTGCTTTCTGTTAAGAAAAATCAAAGAAATTAACTTAAATTAGGCTCAGACAACTTTAAAAGACAATACTGACATTGAACTGTCACAGCAGAAATTATGAGAACAATAGGTAGTATTGATACAACAGACTTAAATAAAGTTTGGTTGAGGACACTAACTTGTTTGAGTTACTAGTATAGTCAGCGATAAGTAACAGCTTTCTGTATTGCAAAGAAAGTATAATTGTTTAAAATATGTTGTAAATACATCCATATTGTATGATACCTTGAAAATTTGCAATTAGGTCTTACAGCACAGGACATGAAAATGAAGGGGCCCTGAATAAGATACTTTTAAATTGGGACCCCGATCAAATCGGGCTACAAATTCTACGTTTGTGAAATCCATACTTTCTCTACAAAGAATTGTGGTTTTTTTTTTAAATCCTTGAAATGATTTTGTTATCATGGCACTGATTTGTGCTTAACATAGACCTTTTCAGCTGATGTAACGAAAAGCTTCCTGTTTAAACGGGGCTGTGAGACGTGAACTCAGCTCTTCAGCGCACCTCATTTGATTTTTTCTGGCTAACAAATTTTCAGAACAAACCAAATTTTACTCTAATCCGAGTTGGAGTAATAATTATGTTGGCGTGGTCATTTTAGATCTGAGAGAGGCTAAAATTTAAACAATGACCATTGTTAATACCCAGCTGTCATTACTCAATTTGCCAATAGATGCCAAAATCGAACTGCCCAAAGATAAATTTCGACGTACCAAGCAAATGGCGATACGTTCTAAATTACTTACAGTTCCGGAGCTGTCAAAGGGTTTAAGTCCGTCGACATACATACATGGTATTGACACAAACACCTTACATACGGATAGTATCAAATTATATATAAGGATATTTGTATTACTCCAGAGACCACTTTGTAGGAATCACAAAACTTTGATGGCCCCCTTTGTGAGGACCTGCATTTAAGCTGTTTTGTCCAAGCTATCTGTACTTTCAAATTCTGAAGCACTATTACATGAAGAATGTAGAAGAGACTACATGAGACTACAAGAAGCTTACTCAGAAACATAATTATTATAGTCAAAAAAATTAGTAGTGTGACAGGATAGGAAGACCCCCTCAAATCATACACTCTCCAAAAAAAAGAAAAAAAAAATAGATAACGGAACTTACAGAAGCATTTAGTAGGTTTTGCTGTTCAAAGTGATTTAATGCATCTATTAGTTTATTTTTCACTAATGCATTGAAAACAAAATGATGGTCAATAATTTGCTGTCAAATGTGTGTAATGGTTTTTCAGATAGCTTGTTCACATCATTCTTCACAAGTTGTATGTTAATTTCCAATTTTAGATTTACAAAGCAGCAAAGTTAAAAATATTTTGAAGTCTGCCATTCTTGTAGTCTTTTGCTAGGTATTTTTTCCATATAAGGGACTGCTTAATACAGTATATATTGATGAATCTTTGGCACATACAGTCATATGAAAAAGTTTGTGAATCTCTCTTAATTCTTTGGATTTTTGTTTATCATTGGCTGAGCTTTCAAAATAGCAACTTTCTTTTAATATATGACATACCATATGGAAACAGTAACATTAAGTTTATTGGATTAACAGAAAATAAGCAATATGCATCATAACAAAATTAGACAGGTGCATAAATGTGTAACTTCAACTTTGTGACCGATGCTTGAACATTATCCTGAATAATGTGTTGATATTGGGTTGAATTCATCTGACCCTCGACTTTAACAAGGGCCCGAGTCCCTGAACTAGCTATACAGCCCCAAGGCATGATGGAACCTCTAACAAATTTGACAGTAGGTAGCAGGTATTTTTCTTGGAATGCGGTGTTCTTCTACCGCCATGCAAATCGCTTTTTGTTATGACTAAATAACTCCATTTTTGTCTCATCAGTCCAAAGCTTTGTTCCAAAATTAATCTGGCTTATCTAAATGAGCATTTGCATACAACAAGCAACTCTGTTTGTGGCGTGAGTGCAGAAAGGGCTTCTTTCTCATCACCCTACCATACAGATGTTCTTTGTGCAAATTGCGCTGAATTGTAGAATGATGTACAGATACACCATCTGCAGCAAGATGTTCTTGCAGGTCTTTGGAGGTGATCTGTGGGTTGTTTGCAACCATTGTCACAATCCTGTACATGTGCTGCTCCTATATTTTTCTTGGCCTGCCAGAACTGGGTTTAACAACAACTGTGCCTGTGGCCTTCCATTTCCTGATTACATTCCTTACAGTTGAAACTGACAGATTAAACCTCTGAGATAGCTTTTTGTAGCCTTCCCCTAAACCATGATACTGAACAATCTTTGTTTTCAGATCTTTTGAGAGTTGCTTTGAGGATCCCATGCTGTCACTTCAGAGGAGAGTCAAAGGGAAGCAGAACTTGCAATTGACCACCTTAAATACCATTTCTCATGATTGGACACACCTGTCTATGAAGTTCAAGGTTTAACAAGCTAATCCAGCCAATTTGGTGGTGCAAGTAATCAATATTGAGCAGTTACATGCATTCAAATCAGCCAAATTACAAGGGGACCCACCTTTTTGCACAGCCAATTTTTCACATTTGATTTTATTTCATACAACTAAATACTGCTTCACTAAAAATCTTTGTTCGGAAAACACCCCAGTGCTCAGATGTTCCTAGGAAATTAAGGATATACCACTGTTAATCTTTTTTTGTTGAAAGTAGAGTAAATTATTATGCAGGCTGAGAGGGGCCCAAACTTTTTCATATAACTATATAACAATCCATACTTACTGTTACTGCTATAGGTTGCCTTGTCCAACTGCATTATTATTAACACCACATGTCATTTGACAGATTAATAGCCATGTCCATTTATTTTACAGTACAGTAATCCCTCCTCGATCGCGGGGGTTGCGTTCCAGACCCCCCCGCGATAGGTGAAAATCCGCGAAGTAGAAACCATATGTTTCTATGGTTATTTTTATATATTTTAAGCCCTTATAAACTCTCCCACACAGTTTATAAATATTCCCTGCAGAGTTATACAGAATAATCCCTTTATATTCTCTTAGATATTAGGTAAGATTCATTGAAATTATGTATATAAACACACTGTTTATATACAGTAAAACCTAAATATTATTTTAAAGATATTGAGTGTCTCCGATATCACATGTTACAGCCATTACGATAGACATGCCACCAGCAATAAATACGTACAATGCAACATAAATAGTATACAGTAAATGTGTGTACAGTGACACTAAACGTACATACATGTACTAAGTACTGTAAGTAGAAAATTAATTATGGTTACTCACTAACAATGACACAATGACTTGTCCGATAACAATGAGTTTTATTTTACTGCACAACAAAGGAGAGCGTTACAGCCCTTAAAGGAGCCACTTCACACGTTGTTCTTCTTCTGACAGTCATCAATCCAAATCCCTAAAGCAGATTCCATCCAGACTACTGCCTTATTACATCCACTTACAACTTGTTTTGCACCCTGGTTAAAAGGACACTGCGGCCGTAGATCTTATATTCCTTTCCTACTTTTTAAATAAAAAGAATCGTAGCCTTCAACAAATCCAAAACGCTTACCTTTTCGCAATCGTTAACATCTTCCGTTTGCGCTTGGGCACGGCCCCTGAAGCAGTAGCAGATCGTTTTGGAGCCATAATGAAGGGCTTGACTATGCACAAAGATAAACACAAAAGAGCACAACTCTTTACACAGCGAAACACGTTGATGCTGAATGAGCGAGACGAGACTTCCTGGTTAACACTGCATTCAGCAAGCAGGAACTTAACTGCGTGCTCTGATTGGTTAGCTTCTCAGTCATCCGCCAATAGCGTCCCTTGTATGAAATCAACTGGGCAAACCAACTGAGGAAGCATGTACAGGAAGTAAAAAGACACATTGTCCGCAGAAGCAGCGAAAAATCTGCGTTATATATTTAGTTATGCTTTCATATAAAATCCGCGATAGAGCGAAACCGCGAAAGTCAAAGCGCGATATAGCGAGGGATTACTGTATATGCAACTGACTCTTCACAATTAATTCACCTAAAGCAAGGCTAGGCAAATTACAGCCTCTGGGCTTAATGTGACTTACGACATCAATTTGCGCGGCCTGCACACAAGTTTAAAACTTTCATGACTTTATTAATAAAAATGACAAGTTAAATACATAAGCACTGCAGACTCATTTATGTTACATGTGTACAAGCATAAGCTTGTGTTTATGGTACAAGTGGACTTTGTACGCGTGTAACTGTACATGTACACTGACGTTTCAATTGTATGTAGTCATAAGACTGGTTGCTAAATAAGCACATGCAATCCCACGCATGGTTGGTTGAAACTAAAGGAGTCTGCCTAATATGCCATGACAGTGCTGCTGTTTTTAAGGAGTTCATTTTGAAGAGACATTTTCTAACTAGACACAGTAAGTTTGGAAGTAAATTATCAGAAAGTGAATTACAACAAAAAGCTGATGACTTGTTGACAAGTTTAAAACGACAACAAAATGTGTTTGTAAGACATACAAGAGGCTTCCACAAAAGTCCAGTTTTATACTTGCTTATAAAACTGCCAAACAAAGTTTTCTGAAGGAGAATTTTTAAAGGACTGTATGCTTGATGCTGCTGTTATTGTCTGCCCAGAAGTCAAAGCAAAAATGAAAACTATGTCTTTGTCAAAGAGAATTATAGTACGTTGTATTGATGTAATTGTTTAGAATCTGTCAGAACAGCTACTTGAAGCTGGCAAGTCATTTGAATGGCATCCATTGGCGCTAGATGAAAGCTCCTACATACAAGACACCACACAACTGCTTGTGTTTATCAGAGGAATTGATCATAATTTTGCAATAACTGAAGAGCTGCTATCAGTTGAACCACTGAAGGACACCACAACTGGCCAGAATTTGTATGAATATGTTGAAAACTTCTTGGACAGATCTGGCTTACTTTGGAATAAGTTGGCAAGCCTTACAACAGATGGTGTGCCTTTATCAAAAGGAAAACAAGTTGGCCTCATAAAGCTGCTTAATAATAAAGTGAAAGGGGTGCATCCATGTCATACTTATTCACCAGGAGAGTTTGCGTAAATCTGTCTTAGATTTCAAACCTAATTGATCCTGTGATGCATGCTACAAACTTAATGTGAGCCAGGGGGCTGAATTACAGGTAGTTCAGACATTTGCTAGTGGTTTTCGAATATTCAGATGTGCTCTGTCATAGCATACATAGATCAAGCATTGGAAATATTTTGAGAAGAGCATGGAGTCCGAGACAAGAAATTTTGCTCTTTTTTTAAAGGGCATTTGTTGTGAATTTTAAAGTAACATGAAAAACACAGAATTTGGTATGTGAATGAGTATTCACAGATGACTGAACATTAAATTACAAGGCAAGAGTGTTTTTGCAAATTGTTTGTTGAAATTAAATCATTTGAATTGAAACTAGTATTCTTATCAAAACAACTGAGTGAGCAAAATGTGCATTTTCCCATGTTACAGACTCAGATTATCAAACAAGTGTGTTCAAGAAAGTACAGTCAACAGCTATCTGCTTTAAAAGAAGTTTTCAAGGTGGTTTGCTGATTTTAAATTTTTGGAAGATCAATTCAGTTTGTCGAGTTACCCCTTTACTCTTAATATTGAAGCAGCATCGAATAATCTCTGGTTTGAATTAATTGATCTTCAAGCAGAAAATGCTATGAAGGAGACTTTTAAGAATATGAAACCAAGTGGCAAGTAGCACAAAGAAAAAGATTGTGAATGGGTTAGCAAAAGTCCATTAGTAGGTCTGCTACTGTGATATACTGGACAAACTTGGATAAAGCTGACAGACAACAATGAAGCATGGACAGCTGCACCAGCAGCTCTTATAAGCATATACTGTGCTAAAATAACAGATCTTCATCCTTGATTTAAATTCTGAAACAGATGGGGCATACTTTACATTGTGTGTGGTTAGATCATTCCACAGTATAGTGGGACTAGATATAAAAAAATCTTTGTCATCTGAAGTGGTTTTATTTATTCTGCGATTTGTTCAAACATTTACATTTTGTGATTTCATTGTACACTTTGGAATAAAAGAATGAATAGGCCCAGAATTTCTAAAATTCTCAAGGTTAAAGAAAGCTATTTTCAAGACTACAATGGTATGATTGTTCCTTACAGTTTTATTTATTATCCTTGCCTTAGGTAATTTGGATTAAGAGAATTTCGAAGACTCTAAATGTAGAGCTTTACAAATGTAATATGAGTTGGCTACATGTTTTTATTCTCTTTATTTAAACTGAGCAAGCAGTGCATTTGTTTGAAAGAATGTGTCAATAATATTAACACGTAACATTCTGCTCAGAACCTGTTTCCATGAATTAGTTTTATATTTTTGACTGGGGTAATTTGAGTTGCAGTAACATGGGTCAGTGGCGAGAAAAATGTTCTTTAGAATTTTTCAAATCTTTGCACTTTTTGAGTATTTAAACATCTTAAAAATGTATTATTTTAAAGAAGTATTTTTAAAGTATAATGGGGGAAAAAAGTGTGTGCCTTAATTTTAGTGCATTTAATGGCAAGTTAAAAAGATGCATTTGGGTGTTATATATAAAATTTCTGTTTGTTCATAGGCGTTAATTCCAAGAAGAAAAACTCTGTAGAAAATCTGCTGCCATCTTAAAATTAAGCCTTGTTGAAAATCTATTACTGTGCTAGATTTGAAATAACTGTTGGGTTTTTAGTCATCTCCACCACAAGGTGGTGCCATGAGGCTGTAAGAGTGTATTAGGTTGTTGCATTACCAAGCAGCAAGCAAGAGGCTGTGACATTGTAGTTGATATTTATAAAGTGTTTTTTTTTTTTTTTAATCTTGTTTAGTTATGGAAAATGGATTATACTATAAGATAATTAATACTTCTTGTGCTTTAAAAGGTGTTGTCACCTTTTTTTTTTTTTCTTCCAAAACTGTTCACGAAATTGTATATGTAAAAATAAATGCATTAGTGCAGTTTTAGTATACTATTGCATTCATTATTCAAAATATTTTCCTAAAGAGTAATGTTCCAGCACTTTTTGTGCAGATGATTACTGTACTTGTCAAAAGTAATTAAATTTCTAGTCTAAGTAGTTTATTTTTGTACTATTTTCTTGTATAAGTGGATCATATTGAACTTTAAGAAAAATAGTAACTGGTTCTCTGAAGGGTAAGTGAAATATATTAGGTTAACCTTTTCTTGTAACATACTTATTACATTTAAACTTTTGTGTATTTAAAGTTTTAATATAAGTAAATGTTAATATTACAATACAATACAATACAGTTTATTTTTGTATAGCCCCAAATCACATATTCAAACAAGTAAATTTATATACTCACTCACTAGTTCATGAATTGTATAATCTTTGTGGGGATACTGTCTTCTGTAATCCTCCATGCTATTTTCTTTTTCATATAGCTTAACTCTTTGAGGGCTGAATATTTTTTCCAAAAAACAGTTTTCTGAAAGCAGACAAAGCAATGGTTTCACACAGACACATCAACATAAAATTTCTGTTGCTGCATGCTGTGGCTACAAGTTTGCCAGAAATGCGCGGCAGGCTGGCTGCCAGGTTGCCTTTGTGTGGTAGGGGCAGCACATCGCAATATGGCTTGTACTTCTTGTTATTGTAAGTGGTGGTAGTCCCAGGCGAACGCTGCCGTAGGTGCATCAGCTGCACAAACCTGTTCAGGACTATGATCAGCTGGGGACCGATCAGATGATGCTGGTACCTGACATTTGCTTTCTATAATTTGTATCAAAGTCCAATTCAGTAATAATATGCAAACGTCGTCCACAGCGTATTTTTGATTTATGCATTCGCTTCTATTCTCTCGCCATTTCTGCCATCGTTTACCTCTCACTGCTCACTTGAGCGCCGGGAATGTCGGTCAAATCAATGAAATTAACTTTCCTTATAGCAAAGAGAGTCCGCCTAAAACATAACAGCAGGTTTTGTCACCGTTTACTGTTGATTACCACCGCCAAACCCTCCTTTTGACAAAATTCGACACCCGCCCTGAAAGAGTTAATTAAAACAGTTTTGGATAGATGCTTTTAATTTTGAATGCAAAAGAAAACAAAAATGTGTGTTCTGGAGGCAGAGTGATTAGTATTCCTTCCTCACAGTGCCTGGTCCTGTGTGTGTGCACCCCCTCCTTTGTCTTAACAGGCTTATCACTTCAGTTGAAGTAAAAAAAATGTATATTTTTGGCTGAAGTAACTCTTGTTTGATACATAGATTTGCATTCTCATGGTATTTGTATGGTATGCAAAGTTCTGTTTATTTTTCATTATATTATAATGCCTTAAAAAAAAAAAGCTCCAAAGTACTTCTATAATGCTAAAGTATTGAGGATTTTTAATGCAATAACATTGTCAAATGTTTAGTTTCTGATTTGCTTGCCTTCTGGATCTATGTCCCTGAAATACACCTTTCCCACTTGGAGAGAAATGTTCCTTCTTGTGTTTTAACCATGAAATGGGTTCCTTGAAGAATTAGGTCTTCAGCATTTGTATAATTGTACAGTGTATCTTGGGATCCCTGATAATACACAGTTGTATAGAGTTTATTGTACATTTCTTGGAAATCTTAAACCTGTAAATATTCTTCCATATCTCAGATTCTGAAGAGATTGAATTAGCATAAGCTACCCTAATTTAGGGCATTTGTAACAAATATAATGGTTTGCTTCATGAAATAACAGCCTATGATAAACAAGAATAAATTCATGAAATATTTGAAAATTTAAAATGTGTGCTTTAATTTAAATGTTTAAAGTGTAATTTTTCTCAGTTGTAATTGAAATTTGTCATTTTCACCTTTTGATAGAGGTTCATAAAGGCCTAGATCCCTAGTAAAATAACATCATATTCGTAATCACTGACCTTGTAGTAGTCTAAAACTATAGCCCACATGCTTATGCTTGAAATTTGTCATTTTTAACCTTTCTGTGAGTGACTCTTCCAGGGCTAGGGCCACCAGCAAAGAACCAAATATCAAGAATATTATCATATTCATGAATAACAACCTCAAAATAGCATAAAATGACACTTGACATGTCTATATTACCAAATCCCCATTTTTATTTATTTATTTATTTATTTATTTTTTAAGTTTTGTGAAGGGGGTAACACTTTGACCTTTTGCGTCCCTTTATGGCATTGTCGGGCAACTGGTGCGCGCGCCGTGGAATTTTTAAGGTGCGCCGCAAAAACTTTTGTAAAATATTTAAAATTGCTAGTGTGTTTGAACTTTTGGTTGATTAAAAAGATAATGTTTAAAAAAAAATTATGTTGAAAAAACAGATAACGGAACACTTACGGAAATGAAGTCTAAGAAACACGAGAGACTTCAAATGATGGACAAGGAAATGCGGTCTGTCTTTCGAAAATTGATCCTCGCTTCAATCTCATATTTGCTGAAAAACAATCTCAACGTTTACATTAATTAAATTTAAGATTTATCCTTTGATTCCTTTATTAATAAAATGTCTTTCAAACTTGTAAAATTAACTGTTTTTATTGCTGATTGTCCATAGATTGTGTCGTCACGACTTTATTTATGGGCAGTCCCACAGGTGTGCTGCGAAAGAAAATTTTTGGACTTAGTGTGCCGCAACTCGAAAAAGGTTGCCTTTCACTGCTTTAAGGGGTGAACTCCTGGAGTTGGTTGACATGGCTGAAGACCTCTATTGGTTTATTTTTTTATCACAAGGGTGTCAATTTCCTGCACAAAGTATGGTCCAAAAGAGGCCTAAAAATGTGGGTTTTTCAGGTCTGTGGTGCCAAAAATAAGGATAACCCCAAAAGGCTCGACAACCTTCATAACTAGACATCAAGACAAGTCAAATGGTTATTTGTCTACAAATGTAAACCATAAAACTAAATTAGTTAATGGGGTACTAGTGGTTTTGCTAGTTTTTTTCCCTTAATATTTTCAGTGTGTTTATTATTTAGATTGGAGAATTTTTGTATAGACTTTAGACTGCTGTCTTTATCTGCTCCTGCTTACATTGACTGTACAGTTTATCATATGGCAACCAGTTTTGATGGCTAAGATGTGATCAAACCATGTGTTTTGATCTTAATTCTCCTCTTTAGAAATGTGTATGGGTAAGAAGAATCAAGATTATTGTATTTTTAATTTCAATGATCCATCAAATATTGCAGTATTCTTTAGAATAAATTGTATTTGTTTCATTTGTTCCGCTGATAGTTTTTTGGTGATGCCATGGAGTTCTCATACACACCTACAACTCAACCAGTTGTCCTCTTTCCTCACCACTTGTGCTTACCATTTATTTCACTTTCCTTTACAGTGAAGTACCAGCTTCCTTGGTTCATTTACTATAGCTCTGCCTTCAACAAAATGTTCAGTGGAACCTGCAATGGCCATTTTAAGACCAATCCGTTTTGCCTCAGGTTTAGTTCTTGCAATCCACTGTCATGCAATGACAAATTATGTCACTTAAGGTTGCCCTTCATCCTTTCACAGTAACACTTTTCACCAAAAACCATCTTCCCCAACTTTGTTTCCTTTACTTTTTTCATCATTTAGTTATAAACATCTCAACACTTCCCATTAATGAACCTTTGATGCCTGATTACGACCTAACAGTTGAAGTTCCATTTCTCCTTTTTGTTTAGTGAGGACGTTTATCTGGGAATCTTATTAATGTTTTTCATCGCCTAACCTTTGTACTTTTACTCATTAGTAAATTTTCCCTTCAGAAAAACACAAATTTGAAAATAACAGAATTCACAACATTTATTGAGATATTGTAATATATGCTTGTATTCTTAAAAACTGAAATCAGAATAATTGAATATGAGGCCATTAAAACAAATAGCTAAGCAGTTGATTCATCATTAGGTGCATTTAGTTCTATGACTAGATTAAATACTTTGATATTACTAATGTTGCAAATGACCATTACCACTGAAATGACTGGTTTATTATTCACATATATAAAACTGATGTTTGGCAGCCATTATTTCAGTTTTCTGATGATAAACTCTTATTAGTTAATCTTTAATCAGGCTTAAATGCAAACTGGTTAATAGAAAAGCCTTTCTTATTGTGTTAGTACAGATGAAACCTGATCTTCTTGTCAGTAAAGTAAATAAATTGTTATTCATTGGGTTTCAAAGTGCTTAGATACCTAAAGCTTAATTCTGGGTTAAAAAATGGCCAAAATAAATAAACTCTCAGTGTCTTGTTTTGCGAAAAGAAGGTTTTTCCATGTGACAGATTGACAGGAAACTGAAGATTTCATTCAAAGGTGTTATCTGTTCTTCTGAAAGAAGAGCCCATACTAAAGAGAAAAAGAAATTGAAGGCCCAGGTGCACAACTGCACTAGACGAGAAGTACGCAGGTCTGTAGTTTGAGAGAATCAGCCACCTTACAGATGCTCAGTTGGCTGCTTCTTTAAGTAGTACATGTCAGATACCAGTTTCATCTGCGGCAGTGAAAAAGATGACACTGAGATGCTTGCCTTAGAGGCAGAGTTACAAAGAAAAAGCTATATTTGAAACTGGGAAATAAAACGGAAAGGTGAAAATGGGCAAAAGTTTGGGTCACCCAGAAATTATGTCCAGTGTCTGTGCTATTTTGCCTATTTAACCTTTTCTCAAACAAAATTGTGTAATCCTGCTCCCCTTCCCTTTTCCTTAATTTGTTTTCCTTCTTTCTTTTCTTAATTTTGAAGTTATGGTATCTCTATTTAAATCATGCTGTTATGTATGATATAGAATTGTAAAGCACTTTGTCATTTTTATTGCAAAGTCCACAAAAATGCTGGTTTTTCCACTTGAATACAAGTGAAAATAACTGCTTTGTCAACAGTTTATTTTATTTTTTTTACTACTTTAATTTTTGACCTTTTTGTTTTAGAACATTCCCAAGTCTCTGCACTTTGATTTAAGAAGTCCATTCTAATGTAATTCTCTTTTAACTTTCAACTTTTCAGGCAGGCACAGCAGATCCACCAACTTCAACAAAGAATCAGGGAAAATGAACTGCAAACACAAGTCCTCCAGGGTCCGGTTCGGATATGTAATAACCCTTACCATTTTCAGCTCAAGGTACTTTTGTTACATTCATCTGTATGTAATGAAGTATTATTTATGTAGATACCTGTGAATGACTGAAGAGATTTCATATATAAATTTAAAACCTATCATTTTGTTATAGAAAAAATAGGGTGCTTTACTAAAAAATATTGCTTTTGCTGTTAAAAGCGAAGGAAGTAATAGTCCAAATCAGTTTGTGTATGCTGCTGGATAATTTTGGAGTAAAGTGTGCAAAATTAAACAAGCTAATGTGAAAACATGCTTCACTTTTAAGCCTTCGTTTGGAGACCCCAGAGCTGTGAGGTGACTCAGAGTTAAATGATATAATTAAAGTCCTTATCAAGACACAGGATTAGTAACATTGAATTATATTTAATGAAAAAAATCCTTTCACCCCTTATACATTTTACCTCATTTTGTTTGGTTTAACAGGAGATGACATGCGACAGCCTTCCTTTGCAGACAGAGCTGTCTGTAAGATCACAACTTTTTCATGGTGAAAATGAGGGACCGGATTCTAAGCTTGCTGCAGCCAAGTTAGAGATTGCGCGGCTTTCAGAAGTGCTGAAGCAAAGATCCTCAAAGAACACAGAAGAAATCCGGAAGCTGGAAGAAAGGGTAGGCACTTTCATCACAGACCTTTCTTTCCCAGTTCTAAAATGTGATTGGCATTAATTGCTTCTCGTACAGTGCCTATTATGGCCAGCTGTTTGTCATACTACAAGGCACAGATAAAATACAGTTACAAATTGTACCAAGTTCAAAATGTATACATAAAGAAATAAGTACTAATTTAAAAGCACTGTGAATAGTTTCATCAGTCTGATTAAAACAAAATGAATTCCATTGGATACTGTCTGTTGCTATTACAATTAAGATATTTTTAGTTGAAACTGGAGGAAAGGTAAACATACATTCCATTTAGGAGCATCCGTGGACAGAACAAAAGAGAACTTCTGGGGGGTTTACAGTTGAAAATCACAGTCACAGTTCTGGCAACCTAGGCCAACTGGCCTTTTATCTTCTCCTTTACATTTTGCATTGTTACATAAATGATGCTTGGTATTCTAATAAGATGATAAAAACCTTTGATCCTTGTGTTCTAAGGCTCCAAATGTCTCCAGTGTATTTCCATTGGGCAAGAAAATAGCTCTAAAGTAGTGTTGGTATTATATACCATAACAGGATAACGAAAAAAAAAACCAATTGAGGTTGGTTAGGAAGGGGTCATAGTTGCAATACTTGCGTTTTTATAGAAATGGCTAACAAACAGGGATGCGATAACTGTTAATTAGCAGCTCTTTATCGGTATGTTCTAGTCTGAGAATGATGGGGCATCCACTCTTTAAGAATGCAGATCATTGCAGCTCTTGTTCTGTTAGTTCTTAAAATATTGGTAGATTGGCATTTAATAATAAGTGCATTCTAATAAGTTCAGATAGGTAAGTAGGACCAACGCCATATAGTGTTATGTTGAAATTAAGCCAATGTAACAACTGGAGAACAGGAGTTACGTGGTCACTGCAATGGTCAATTCTACTATAAGAAAATGAATTAATTTCTGGGTATCTTCCATATGTTAGAATGTATCGTGATTTTCCACCATTTTCAATTTAAAAAATAAAATGGGCTTTAGATAGTGTTGTAGTATGTGCTTTAAAAGTCAACTTGGTGTCAAAGATAACACATGAATTGTGTGCCAATTAAGTAAAAGCAACATTTAGACCTATTTAATTAAAACCAACAAGACCTTGTAGGATCTGTACAGTTCTCCCAGATAATATTTTTATTTGTTTTGAAGTGGCGGTAGACCTGAGTTTTCTAATAATGTTTTCCACAAAAACATGCAAAAGAGTAATCAGTAAATATCCGAATACTGAGTGAGCACTGCCCTGTATTTAATTTCTGAGTATAATGACAAAGTCCGTCATCACGTTTCTGTATATACTGACACCGATTTGATAAATATGAACTAAACCACACAAGGACTATGTTTGAGAATCCAGCATATTTTTTTTCAGAGAACAGAGTTGCCAGTAGTGTTAAAGGCGGTCCTAAATCTTAAATCGGCATCACTGATAATCACAAGACTATAATGGAGAACAACAAATTGAAATCAAAAATCATGCCGGATTAATAAGGATACCCCACTGCATTGTAATAAGTATACTACTAAAAGACACAGTGTATAATGTGTAAGTTGAGTATCTTTGCAACAAACACTGAGAAATACATTAAGCAGAAACCTGCTGATGCTGCTAATTTGAGGATAATAACCCCAGTATATTGAAATTGAATTGAAAACTCACATTATTTATTTTAGTTTTATAAACTGACAGAATGAAAGAATTTCATTTGACAGTTCATTGTTCCAAAACATATTTTTCCAAAACATATTTTTACTGTATTGTATGTCATGTCTACTTTATAAAGTTTACACATAAGAAATAAACTGTGTTTCTTTACATTACTTTAATAGCCTCATTTAAAGTGATATGATCTATATATTTTAAATTATCCAAGGTGTATCTGTTAATTTTGACATCACCTATTGATTTAAAATGAGCAAGAACCAGGGAACAAAACCGGGAGATTTGTTTAGGGTAATTTTTTGCATAAACGTTACACAGTGGGTACCTTGAAGTACTGTAGCTTAGTTGAGAGTAGCACCTTGCTTACAGTAAAACGTATATTCAGTAATATTTTGCTCACATTAGAAGATTAAGAAATGACAAGTTATGTAGGGTTGAATTACCTTACCTGTTTTCATTACTGTCTTATTGTTTTTTTTATCATGGTTCCATTGGAGCTCATCTTCTATAGAAACAGTTTAAATTTACTTGACCTGAACTAAAATTATTTTATTTAGATAAAGCAATTTATTATTTATTTATTTATTTATGTATTTATTGGTTCTCTAGTTGAAAACCCGAGACCGATATATTAGTAGCCTTAAAAAAAGATGTCAGCGAGAATCTGAAATGAACCAAGAGAAACAACAGAGGATTGAGACACTGGAAACATACCTTGCTGACTTGCCAACGCTTGATGAGATCCAGAAACAGACTGAACAGGTAAAAGTCTAATTTTCAGGTTTTGCTCTTTTTTTTCTCATTTAAAAAGTGATGTGGCTATCCTCTTTGCATAGCTTGTTAGGTCTTTAAATGGCTGTCCAATTAATAACTTCCTAATGCTTAGCTATGGTAGGTTTTGCTGTAAATTTATTACAGGATCAATTAAAATAACCAAACAATGGATTAATTTCTAGCTGGCAGAGCCAGGCATACTTGGGAGTGATATCTGTGTCAATGCAACCTGACAGTTTAGTGGCAAATGAAAGGGGATAAAAAAGTTTGTAACTCGGCTTCAAAAAACTACCACAATAAATATGGGGGAAAATGGAAACCTATCTAGAAGACAGTACAAGACTGTAATTGTAAAATTTATATTTTATTAATGCATTTTTTATTGCATAATTTACTTTTTCACATTTTCATATGCCATAGCCCTTAAACCAGTTTTGCACTCTGCACACTGAGCCTTGAACTCCCACTGTTTTTAATTTGATCAGAGGTGTTTCATGTTGAACTGAATCAAATGATTTCTGGAAATAAAGAAAAAAAGTAATGAATACAGTACATGTCTCTTATCATATGATTTTGTTGCTTCATTGTAGAATTCCAGCTTATTATTGAAACATGACTTCCTCTGTCCAAAACCAAGCTTGCCGTTCACATCTTTTCTTTACATAAGTTGGTCAGTCTTTTCCTTGATAATTGCTGTTGTTAATTTTCTCATAACCTTATTGGCCTAGAGCGACTTGGATCCACCTGATCACCTTTTTTATACAATGGAGGGCAGTACAGTGGAACCTCGGTTCACGACCATAATTCGTTCCAAAGCTCTGGTCGTAAACAGAGTTGGTCGTGAACCGAAGCAATTTCCCCCTTAGGATTGGTATGTAAATACAATTAATCCGTTCCAGACCGTACAAACTATGTAAATATGTTATTTTTTTAAAAGTTTTTAAGCACAGATATAGTTAATTATACAATAGAATGCACATCTAATAGTAAACTAAATGTAAAAACATTGAATAACACCAAGAAAACCTTGAACAACAGAGAAAACTAACGTTGCAAGAGTTTGAGCTATAGCCTTATGACCCGATCGCTGTTAACACTTTTTTTAAGCACAGGGAAAAAAATGAACATTTGAAAAATCCGTAATTTAATAAACCACCAAGAAAAGTAACATTGCCACAATGCACGATATGAAACGACCGTTGTAAACAGAACTGAAAACAAAAATATGCCTTTTCTACCTTATGCTTTTAGCCTTCCCTCTCTTGCTTGCTCGCTCGCTCACTCTCTCTCTCTTTCGTGTGTGCATGTGTCTCTTTCGCGAGCCTGGAGCGCCTCGTGCACCTGTGTCTGTGTGCCTCTGTCTCGCGCGCCTGTGTGTGTGTGTTCATCTGTCTTGTGCAACTGTGTGTGTGTGTGTGTGTGTCACGCGCTTGTGTGTGTGTGTGTGTGTGTGTGTGTCACGCTCTCTCTCTCTCTTGTTCGCTCGCTGCACAGGAAATGCACAGGGAGAGACTAAACATGTACAAACTGAAAGGGAAACTGGCTTGTTCATATACCGAGTGTGTGGTCGTGAACCGAGGCAAAAGTTTGGCAAACTTTTTGGTCGTAAACCGAGTTGTACGTGTACCGAGTCATTCGTGAACCGAGGTTCCACTGCATTTGTTTTTTTTCCAATATACTGAAATGTCCTCTGTGTTCAGTGAAAAATATGTGTCAAGAGTTGTATATGTACTCACAGGGACTTTTTAATCAAAGCAGCACTTCTGTCCTGCTGGAATTTCCAAATATTCAGAAAAATTCAGTATTCAGTATTACTAAGATTGTATATTGTAGTTCACACTTGCTGTTCCTAATATACATTACCTCCTTTGTGACCATATTTTTGCTGCTAAAATACTGAAGATGGCATTTGCATTTTCCACAATATTCCTCTCCGCCTGTGTTTTAGTTTTTCTATTATACAGTTGCTCCCATTTTCCCACAAGTTTTATGGTTAAACACACACAAAAAAACTCCAGTGATTTATAAACTTATCCCCCTCTATTCTACACCCTGATGTGAACTATAAACCTTGTAATTTCCTCAGTCTCACCTCGACTATTTGTAGCGCTGAGACACAGACGCCAACCTACAATTAAATGAGGAGCACAAAAAAGACAGGGAGAGAGCGAAGGAACAAAACACAAAACATTACTGTGGGTGTAGCAGGTGCAGATCAGAGGGAAGATTTCTCAACTTTGATATTGGATCATGTTTCGTTTTGGAGTTGGCCACTGCTACTACCCGGAATGGCTATTCATGGGCTGAAAATTTACAACAAGAAACAAACAGAAGAGTTTGGTGGATTGAGTGATTGAGTGAGCTGTATTTTTTACTCTGGGATGCGACATCTGGAGACAGAAAAAAAAAACTAGCACTCCACGTGTCATACTTTGTGGACATTGTGTTGTTTATTGTTTAGGATTTTTCCATATGCATTTTTTGTACACTGTATATTTTTGGGGTGTGGAGTTATGTGTCAGATTGTTGTGGGTTCAATGGGTCATTTTCTTTATATTTAATTACTCTTATTTAATCTGTCAATGCCACACTAAGGTCCAAGGTCAGTTTAAGGTTGATTGATCTGAGTATAATACATCACACCTAAAAGGTGGAGAATTATTGCAGCATCGTCTAGGATAGGGCAGAGTGTTATGTGGTATATGCAGACGTTCAGAGAAAATCACTTTGTCAGTTCTACTCCTCAGCTTAGCACGTTAAATGCCTTGAATTTGGATTGCAAAAACTAGCAGCTTGTCCTTTTCATATGTAATTTGCTCCTATGTGAAAAACACTTATTTGAATTTTAGTCTGCCCACCTTATCCTACACCTCTGTGCTGTGAAGACAACCCACTGTATAAGGCTTGCTAATTTTTCTAGGGACTTGTTTTTACAGTGAAGTTTCCATAACCCTGCTTACCTTCCCTGAGTGATCCTGAAAATGTCTGGGCACCTCCAAAATGGAGCTGATGCCCCTGGACATTATGCTGATATTGTTTTGTTTTTACATCTAACTGTGCCCCAGCTGCCTATTCTGAATAATCTGAAGTCTCTTTCTGTACCACTTGCATACAATCTCTCTATCGGAAACCAGGGAAAGAGTCGATCGGCTTCCCCCCTCAAGGACATCTACACCTATTATGCCATATATGCCAGAGAATTGCAGTATGCATTCTCACTTTCCTTCACACCATTTGGTTCCTTTAGTGTACCTGCACATTATTCTGTCTTGAGTGGTAAAGTATCTATCTATCTATCTATCTATCTATCTATCTATCTACCTATCTATCTATCTATCTATCTATCTATCTATCTATCTATCTATCTATCTATCTATCTACACTGTGTAAACACAGCAGTGTATAGTGGCTGTACTGATCTCAAATTTGTCTTCTGCAACTGTACTTGGCCCACATGGCTAATTTATACAAAGACATAGCAGTGCAGTTTTGGATTGGAAGTGTTAGTTGGTGGCTACTAGTGATGAGCGAATTACACTGAATTTGCTTTACCCAGAATTCGTCAAAATCATAGAAATGTTTGCGAACTTTACTGAACTTTGTGAAATACATTGAAGTTAAATGGGAAGGAGGAACTGAACTAGTTTTTAATGGATTATAGTGGTGCAATGGTCTTTTAAGTATTCCTGAAGGCTACAGAAAAAGCCTGCCAACAATTCTGAACTGATTATTGTGGCCAAATATGTGATCTGAGCTGTGACTCAGCAATGCTAACCACTGCACCACCATGCCTCAAACAAAAAAATAATACCACAAATAGAATACAACAAACAACCACAAAAATAGAAAGAAATAAATAAAATGTAGGTCATTGCACTAAGTATGTGCCAATCTTGGGCACACATTAGCCATGCTCCAAAAAAACTCCAGGCACAGCACAGAACTTTCTAATGCATGGCCTTTCCCATACATATGGCTTATGGTGCATTACAAGGGCAATTTTCTGTATGTTTTTAGTTTAAGCAATCACTTAATTTCATTGCAGTCACATTTATTAATGATGGCCATCTAATAAGTCCTGAGAATTACTTAAATTAACCAATATTAATCAGTTGCCCATATATCCTGTTTATTTACTTTTTGTCTTCCTTATCAGTAGGTTATGAAGTCAGAATAGCCAAAGGTACACTATACATTGTGTAATACACATGACGTGCAGAAAGAGGTTGAAGGACGAGCCCTTCACCTCCCAATAATAAAGCAGAAATTTTTAACGAAATGTGTCATTGCGTACAGTGCCCTCCAGCAATTTTGGTAAATAAAAGTAAAATGTTCTGTTAACAACGTTTTTATTATCTTTCTTCTTGATCTTTTATTCAGTATTAACAAAAAATCTTAACCTTTAAGTGAAGTGAAATAATTGAAATCAAAAAAATCTTTTCATTAAGCATTTTAATCAAATATATGTACAGTATGCCACAGTTATTGACACCCATAGAAAGACAATTGAGAGAAATCTTAACTAAAGTTATGTGGTCCAATTAATATTTTATGTTTTTTTAAGATTATCTTAAGTGAGTAGGAATACGTAAGTGATCAGCATAACCATAGTTGTTTGATGGTCAGCTAAGACTGAATTTTTCCAGCCCATTTTGTATTTATTTAGCATGGGTGCCAATATTTGAGGAGGGCGCTGTAAGTCATTTTTACTGGTAAAAGTCAGTTTGATGTAAATAAGTGCTGACTGAGGAAAATTCTCTGAGTTACTTAACTCATTTTCATTTTATTGATTAAAAATGCACATTCAGTCGATGGGACTTAGCAAATATAGATTTCTATACCTTAATTTGCTTTATGTTAAAATGACAATAGTACACCATTGTAATGGGTCCATCATGGAAATATTTAACAATATCAAATGTAAGTGAAATTGGCAATTGTATTTACTTTGTTTTTGAAAATGACTTGAAGTGCTGTTTACATCGTTACCATACAGAGTTAGTGCTTCATTCCATTTACCTCTGAAGTTGGGTTTCAGAGCTGGGAATGACACCCAAATTCACAGTGTATCAGCAAAACATTTGGGAGCACCAATGTGAACGGCTCCAGGAAATCCTTTGTTGTGCTTGCTCTTTTGGAATACAGACAACTACTAGTTAATTTGATAACAATGAATTAGATGGTATTTTACGCATATAAACAGTGCAACAAAATATCCAAAGAGAGAGTTGAGATGGTACTTTGTGTATAACTGATTTCACGGGACACCAATAGCATATTACTACAGGTTTCACTTTATGTTTATGCACAGTGTGACTATCTTGAAGTTTGATGTTGTTTTTGCCAAGGCTGTGCCTACTTTCTAATTAAGAAATTTGACTTGGGCGATCCAGCTAAACCTTTCTACTTGGAAATTTCAACTTCCCAGTATAAATGGAGTGCAGAATTATTTATCAGTGAAGTGCTGATTTTTCTAGAGTTTATACTGAGTAGAAATCATGTAAATTTAAGGGGAGCTTTATTTTCTAATGTACGATAAGATTTTTTGGTATTATTGTTATATAGATTGAATTACTAAAGAAAGAAAAATGTGAGCTACAGGATAGCATTGAGGATCTCAAGAAGAAGTGGGAGGATGGACGACTTCTGATCAAAGAAAAGGAGACTTTCATTGAGAGGCAGAAAAAGAAAGAAAAGGAATTAATTATCACCGTGCAGAGGTAAGGTTGAGGGTCTCAATTTTAATGGTTCTGTCCTCAATTTATAGACGAGACCGCTGCTTCTACTGTATAAGCCCAGCAAAAATCTTTGAAGATGATTCCCCCAGGGCTGAACTCATGAATAAACCCTTTTGAAGTGGTACTGGCTTTGGTATTTTAAAATGAATAAGGTTATCTCAAGAGTGTATTTTTGGTTGTATTCAACTTTTTTGCCACTTAACAAGTGTACTGATTTACACTAACTTAGGATGTATGCTGTGAAGGTTTGCAAACCGAATATTTTTAACTGTTTGTGCTACTGTCACAAATCTACCTTTATTACCTAAAGACTGTATTTTTCAGGATGGATTTGAACTTTATTTTGGCTGCTTAAAGTGTTAGGAGCTGACTTTATTATAATATCGACCAACTTACTAGAATGTTTGTGGTGTTATTGTGGAGCCTCTATGAAAGAGCAAGATAGCTTTTTCAAGGTAGACATGTACTAGTTTGTTTTACCTCAGTTATGCATCCATCCCCTAACTTTAAACTTAACAATAAAACCTTTAACATGTTGCTGTATGCAGTGTTACCAGAAGGCTTCAGTGGTAAATTAGGGTTTGAGAAATTAACTTAACAAAAAAAAAATCCTTTTTACCATCCATTCATGTGATAGTTAGAGTATATATATTTCTTATTACACTACATTATTATTAACAATAGTAAAAGTTCCAGCAAATATATAAAGGAGATTTCTCACACAAACAATAACTTAGATGTGATGTGTTATTCTTGCCAAGGGTTATTTTTATAGCATTTATCTTTAAGTATGCAATTTTTCCTAATATCCCCTAAAACAAGAAGTGTAAGACCTACAAGTCAGCTTTGAACTGTGTGCTGTAGTGGACGGCTAGGAAAAAATGTCTATAACTGCATTCAGCTATATATTTAACTCAATAGTTATTTGTGCTGTTGAGAACATTTGAACATATATGTTTTTAAAATAATGTTTTTTTTACTTTCAAAAATCAATTTGCAAAACCTTGGTAATGTAGTTGCGTAGGTAATTAAAACGAAACAATGCAGATCCTGCAATTGTCACAGTTAACGCGAGGCCAGAAAATGGAGCCTTGTTGCTGATGCACTTGTTGTTGTATTACATTGGTAAATTTCTTTTAAACTTTCTTACATATGCAAAGTAACCCAAAAAATCAAATAGGTATGCATAGTCATTTCATTATAAAATGTGGTATTAATGTGCAGTGTGTACAGTAATTATATTTTCTGCATAAAACTACTGTGTGAAGAATTATAGCTAATCAGACAGATTAAAAGTTGTGGACTAAAGCATTCATCAGTCATAAAATTAATATTAAATGCTGTCTTGCACATGAGCAAAAGCAAAAGAATAAAAGAAACAAGAATGTAATAGAAGAAAAGAAATTGTAAAATAATGCAAAAAAGTCATAGTAAAAAAAAATAACTATCTAAAAGTCATCATTGTATTAAATTAAGCAATGGGGAAAATTCTAATTTGGGACTGTTGATCCTTTCCAGTGATAGATGGCCTACATGTTAGCAATACTGACATTTGGATATAACATTCTGGGCTCAAATGATGTATCCAGTGTGGAGTTCCTGCACTTGTGTGGTTTTCCTCCAGGTACTCTGGTCTCTTCCCAAAATCCCCAAAGACACACTTATCAGATTAAATGGAGATTCTAGATTGGCACCGTGTCAGTGAGAGCATGGGAGTGTGCATAAATGTGGGCTGTGTTAAGGACTCACACCCTGTCCTAGGGATGGTCCCCGCTTGAAAACACTACTACAAAAGAATAGGCTCCAGCAACACTTGAATCTAATTTAGATTTAGTAGGTTTAGAAATGTTGAGAAAGATCCTTCCTGTTATTACAAATCTGTTATAGCCTTATTTAATGGTATGGGACCATATTAAAACATTTAAATAGCAAAGTTGAGATATTTTAAAGATTGGTGTTGTTTTTAGGTATTACAGTTTAATGATTTTTGATTGTTCCAGATTAAACATGTTTGTATCATTTAAAAAAAATACCCTTAAAGAACAGTTCAAGACTATATACAAACAGAAACTATATTGCAGTGAATTATATATTAGTGCTGGCTCTGGTATAAAGTTAAAGACCATGAGAAGATTTCTGAGGTGCCTCACTCAAAATGCTTTTGGTATCAATGCCAGAAAGCAATTAGAATGAGGCAGAGCTGTGTCCTCAGTAGTGAACAGGTGCAGATTAGCCAGTGTTATTTATAGAGCATTTGTCTCCGTGCATTCCATTGAGCCCAGTTGTGTTTGCTGTAAAAAGACTGCCTTACCTCAGTTTGTTCAGCTGCTTTTCCGTCATCAAACCTGTTACCCAAGGACCTTTTTGTTGTAAGAGTGAGAGAGCTCAGTTATACAAACAAATGATGTCTGTTGTTTCATGTGTATTGTTTATCACACTAGTTGAAAATTTGAATAAAAATGCAAACTTTTGTCTCTGGAGTACATTAAAATGCCTGAATGCTGTTTGATTGTTTTTATTGATAATGCACAAGGTGAACTTTATAATAGAGTAATAATCATCTCTTGTAGCTTGCAGCAAAAAGTTGAAAAGTGCCTTGAAGATGGTGTCCGCCTACCCATGATGGACATGAAGCAGCTTGAGCATGATAATGATCTTCTTCGGGAGGAGAAGAAAAAAAACAATCAGGTAAATGATATTATCACAGGACACTCCAAGAAGCTACAACTGTCTGCAGGAACATTAAATGGGAATTATTGAATAATGGATGGTCCTTATACATTCAAATTATGTCAAAAGTTTTGTTTTGTAAATAATTGATGTGCTTTTCTTTTACATTTTTGTAGGAAGGTGCATGTATTAGAACAATTAGAGAAGCCAGTCCTTTAGTCTTTTGTTAATATAGTATTTAGTTGTTTTACAACTGGTACAGAAATAACGATTCCAAACGTAAGAAAGAAAAAAGATTACATCTTGGTTTCATCTTTGCTTAACAAGTACTCATATTCTTACCTTAGGAGAGGTAAGAGGTTTGCATGCATGTAATATCAACCAAAACACTCTTCTGGAATTATAGCTTACAATGTATATGTTCAAGTTTTGAGAACAATCCTTTATTGCAAAGGAAAACTGCTTGGTTCAGCCATTTGTGATGCTATGTGGTCGATATATGTGGACTAAGCTGGAAGTGCAGTTGTTGTATTTATATCTCAGGTAGGTGCTTTCAAACCACATACACTTACATTGTTATGCTCACATTACTGGAGTCGTTTTCATTTTTGGGTTGACCCAGTTTTTGGTGGGCACTTGAATTAATTAAAAAAAAAAGTACTGGGCATGAAAATCAAATGCATAACTTCCACCTGGAGCTCAGTGGCTGATTATAGTTTATTGCACAGTTTCCTTTCCATTGAATCAGCTGACAGTTTCTGGCAGCACATGGCCTCAGGCTATATTGACGATGTGTTGACAACAATCAGCTCAAGTGTTCATTTTTAAAATATGTTGTGCATTAACTTATGAAGCACACTGTGACTATATTCTGACAGCTATGCACCCTTTGAAGCCTGCCCATAATCTGTTGTTGGCTAACTGAATGCGCAAACTCTGTGTCATTAAGTGCAGTCGAAGTCAAATTACCAGCATTGTTTAGTACAGTGGCTGGAAAAAGGCAAAGCAGTAGAATTGTTGAATGGCCTTATGGTGGGGTGGGTGGAGGTAGGAATGAACTTCATCAGTGTTTTAGAGGTGATAATAA